>NC_092411.1:189310035-189430035 GCF_040894005.1 Engystomops pustulosus
CCCCGCGTTCCCCGTCGCGTCTCGGCGTCGCGTCGCGTCTCCGCCACGCCCCCGGACCTCCGCCACGCCCCCGGACCCCGCGCCTTATAGTCCGATGCGCCTTATATATGTAATTATTACATATATAAGGCGCATCGGACTAATGCGCCTTATAGTCCGGTGCGGCTTATAAGGCGCAAAATACGGTAACGGTTTTTCAATGTGTTTAACCCCGTAAAGGAAAATAGCGCCCTAAGCACTTTTTTGCCATTTTGAAAAATATTTAAAAAAATCTATAAAAAGTGATCAAAAGGTTGTACAGTCCTAAAAATTATATCATTAAAAATATTATCAAATGTCGCAAAAAATGACACCACCCAAAGCTCCGTACACCAAAGTATGAAAAAGTTATTAGCACCAGAAGATGGAAACATAAAAAAAAAAACATTTTTGTACAGGAGGTTTTAATTTTTGTAAATGTATGAAAACATTATAAAACCTATACAAATTTGGTATCTCCGTAATCGTACCAACCCAAAGAATAAAGTAGACATGTGATTTGGGGCGCTCAGTGAAAGACGTAATATCCAAGCCCACAAGAAAATGGCGCAAATGCGTTATTTCACCATTTTCACTGCATTTGGAATTTTTTTCCCACTTCCCAGTACATGGCACGGGATATTCAATGCAATCACTAAGAAGTGCAATTTGTTACGCAGAAAACAAGCCGTCACACAGCTCTTTAAGTCTAAAAATAAAAAAGTTATAGATTTTTGAAGGTGGGGAGTGAAAAATGGAAATGAAAAAACAGAAAAGGGCCCGGTCCTTAACCGATTAAGATTTTAAACAACCATATACTTTGTATTACATTTTTCAACCGTCATTACAAAGTTTGAGGAGTTTTGTTTGAGAAACTAAAATAGCCAGCACAAAGGCGCAGAACAGTTTTATTTAAACTCCAAAACAGAACCCATTTTCAGTTTAACTTTAAAATTTATTTTGGCCCCTTTTCACCAATTCCACCAGCTTTAATTCTTTGCTGCTCCCCTGATTCTGGCACCGTCAACTTTTGTTCTATAGCCCTACCATTCCTGAGTAAATTAATAATTTTTCATTTTCCATAATTATCTTATTATCTTTCTTCTACAGCCACACACACACACACCACTATGAAAGTAGATGGCTGGGACGGCCCATCTTACAGTAGGAATAGTGGAGGGTAGAAGAAAAAAACTCACTCATAACAACCTATAGTAGATATTTGATAAACGTTAGATTAGTGGTTGGATCTTAACTTCTTATTTTTATTTAATAACTATATTTACGTTAAACTATTATATTATTTTCTAGAAAAAGTAGTACAATTCCCTTACTTGTAATTGTGGCATTTTTGTAGGTTTCATAAAAGTCCTCCTTGAGAATGGCTTGTTCCTGAGCAGGCCACAGAGCCCAAAGCTTCTGCTGTTCAGAGGAGTGGACATCACTTCCCTTACACACATCTGTTGGAAAGATAGAATTAATTTGTGTACAGTTAAGCAGTGGTGTTCAAAAAGGGATCTCCAGTCATGGAGATCAATTTAGAACAATAGCATAATTTCTAATAAAATGTATTCATGGTGTTCTATCAAAGGCAGAATAATATGCAGAAAGGCTTCCTATTTTACCTACGATTAAAGGAAACCTACCATTTAGAATGGCAGGGGTAAGCTGTAAGTACCGAGCACCAGCTCAGGGTGAGCTGGTGCCGGTACTTACTTTCATTAGTGTTATAAACTGCAGTATTGCGGTTTTAACACTTTTTAAACTTTACAGCAGGAGAGGCTTCGGTGCTGCGTGCGCACGATCGTGCGCGCGCCAACATAGGAAATACCGGAGATGTTGCGCACGCACGGTCGCGCGCAGCGCCGAAGCCCCTTCTGCTCTAAAGTTTAAAAAGTGTTAAAACCGCAATACTGCGGTTTATAACACTAATGAAAGTAAGTACCGGCACCAGCTCACCCAGAGCTGGTGCTCGGTACTTACATCTTACCCCTGCCATTCTAAATGGTAGGTTTCCTTTAAGCCTACCTGAACATGAACGCATGCTTTGCCGAGACGCAACATGACAATTTTATATCTAAATGGCAAACAATTGGGATACATAATAGCTGAAACCTCTGGCATATGGTCCAGGACAGGGGGAACAGGGTAAACCAGTGCTTAATAAATTGCCCCCATAGTTTTCACTCCGTTTATTTAGCATGATATGACATGTTCCAGAAGGACAATTTTCCTCCAATGCTTTTACATAAGAATCGGCTATCTTTGTCAGGGTAAAGGAAACACAGCCTGCATTCTTGTTTCTCCTGTTATAGATCCAATACAGGACCATGACTTTGTACTGTAATAATTACTATTTCTTTGATCCATTGTGCAAGCGGAAGACCTCAGTGTCCCTAACTCAATAAAAGTACCCTAACATCTATACATATAACTGGTGCTAGTATTGTGAAACGTGAATATCTAATGTGTAATAAAATAGACACCAAATGTATCTACAATGCATGGAGTGACAAGTATGAATGTGAAAAATGTATGGATATATATCTTATGCAATGCATATTTTATAAAAATATAAAAAAGTTCAATTTCATGATTCAAGCCATTTGGAACAAGTGGTCTAAATTGAAAATCCAGCGACTCTCTGCTCTTGATATTTGCTGAATGTAATTGCCACCTCTTCAGTACTGATACATTTTTTACAGACCAAATACCCGTAAACCAAAAAAAAAAGTCCTTTACGTCCGGTCGCATAATGTCTCGAGAGTGGATGTCCTTTAAACTTCTTTTCAATGTTTCATATATGTTCCTTAATCCCCAAGTACCATCAAAGTTGTTTTTTGCTCAGTTTGTGAATTTATAGAAACAAAACTCCCATTTTAGCACAGTAATAAATACATCTTTCAATGATTGTCTCAATGCCCACATTTTTTCAAAATCTAAAAGCACATAAAACCCAAGCAAAAAAAAAAAAAAAAAAAAGATAAAAAAAAATTACAGAAAACTAAATATACAGAAAAAAATAATTTGAATGTTTTTAAAATTTCACACTGGTGTTAAATAAATTGAAGAAATAGAGTAAAATGTTCACCTTGCTTTCCTGGCCGGCTCCAGGTAATGTTTTCCTCAACTGAAGAATTTCTGGTTGGATCAAAGAACAGGAAGTCTGATTTTGTTCCTCCAAACCTTAAAAAGGCCGGAGAAAGCCCCTTTGTTAAGGTTATAAGTTTCTGGGATCTGAAAGACATACAAATTTCTCATTGACTGAATCCCGTTACAAATAAAATTAAACACTATCAGTCATCCATTGGCATCCATGCCCCAATATCCACATATACCTATATTGTCATTGCAGGAAAGTTGGACTGTTTCTGTACAGGTAGCAATTCCTGTCATCCAGCAAGATACAACACTTTATCACATTATTGACAAGGTATGCCTCATGAAAATGAATATTGCTCTAATACAGAAGTACCGTATATACCTTGTTAATAAGCTGAGGTTTTCTTTACAAAAAAATCTGCTGAAAAAAAAAAAACCTCTGCTTATACTCGAGTCTTCTTTCTTGCAATCCTCTAGCTCTGTGTCCCTGTATGTGCCATTGCACACACCATGACGTCAGCACACAGTGTGTTTCAAGGAACTGCTTTACATATTTTGCTGTGTGACCAGGGGCATTGCCCTGCACGAAAATTGCTGGCTGGTTGAGTGAAGAACACAAGGAAGGAACCACGTGTTGTTAAAGAAGGTTCTGATAAACACTTGTATTTACTCAGCCATGCACCTGTATGAAAGGTCCAACTCCTACTACAGAAAACATTTTCCAAACCATGACACTTCCTTCAACACCAATTAAACTTGCTTTTGTTGCTAAAATGTTCCACAATCACTTCTCCTCTTTTCCCACAAATGCTCCTCAGTAAAGGGAAGTCTAGCCTTTTGATTTTTTCTGCTGAGAGTTTTGGTCACTTCACAGCTGTATTGCAGTATATGGTAGGAACGATCTGACCATCTAGGGTTAATGTGCCCTAGAGGGTCTAAGAAATAGTGGGGAAAAAAAAAAAAAAAAAAAGGTTAAAAAATTTAAAAATATATTAAAAATTCAAATTGCTCCCCTTTCCCTAGAACTGATACAAAACATAATAAACAGTAAAAATCACAAACACATTAGGCATCGCCGCGTCCCAAAATTCCTGATCTATCAAACTATAAAAACGGTTCTTGGCGGCGGTGACCTCCGAGAGGAGCAATGTCGCCCAAATGTCCAAAATGCGACTTTTCCACCTTTTTACATGACATAAAAAATGTAATGAAATTTACCAAATTGGAACAGGGAACACCCCTCTCAATACACCTTAACACAGCATACATCAAACTAATACCAAAGGAGGGGAAAAATCCAGAAGACCCGGCCTCATACCGACCACTATCATTGATAAATGTTGATTTAAAACTAGCATCAAAAATTTTTGCAAATAGGTTGGCCGCGATACTGCCCTCACTAATAACGCCAAACCAGGTAGGCATTACCCAGGGACGCTCGGCGGTCACTAATGTACTTAGGGTTCTGGTGGCGTTGGACATGAACTCTAGATTACCTCCAGGAGCGCTGGCACCTGCCCTGGTCACTCTGGACGCAGAAAAGGCGTTTGATAACGTCCGCTGGAAGTGGCTAGGGCAGGTGCTTGATGTTATGGGCTTTGAGGGGCCCTTTCAATAGTATCTGGGGGTGCTTTATCAAAATGCGTGGGCTAGGATACACACCCCAAGCTTCCTATCCAAGCCCTTTCCACTACAGAAAGGGACGCGTCAAGGCTGCCCCATTTCGCCGCTTCTTTTTAACATCGCTCTGGAACCTATGGCGAGGTTACTGACTGGAACCTAACTTTTTGAAGGAATAGAGGCCAGCATTCATCGGTAAGGACAGCATTGTTCGCAGATGACATTATACTGTTTATGGCAAACCCGCGAGCCCAACTTCCAGAGCTTCTACAGGTGTCCTCTGACTTTGTGGAATTCTCAGGATACCGTATAAATAGGGAAAAATGTGAGATCCTCTTTTTGGGGGGAACAAACCAGCAGGGCACATGAGAGTCTGACATTGAGGGTATCCCGGTAGCAGCCTCTTGGATCACCTACCTAGGAATAAAGATAGGCAAGACCCCGGACTCCTTGTACCGCTTAAACTACCCCCTCTTTTCAGTAAGATAACACAGGAACTGCAGCAGTGGCAGACGTTGCCTCTGTCACTATTGGGGAGGAATCATCTGGTCAAGATGATGAGCATCTCCAAACTACTATATCCCATGCAAACAATTCCGCTGTTACTAAAACATAAGAACGTCCTTAGCCTAAATAAGGAGATTTCACATTTTCTATGGCGGAGTAAAAGACCGCGGATTGGGTTTGCAAAACTCACCATGACTAAGGAACAGGGAGGAATGAACTTGCCGGACATAAGATGTTACAACTTGGCCTGCATGATGCGGCATATACTAGATGAAAGACAGTAGCTATTATTCGGACACAAAGTTAGAATCAGACTGTTGCGCCCCCTGGGACCTCCGTACCTTGCTGCATGCCCCGATAGGCTCATTATCACCTGGGATCAAATCCCTAGTTATCCTCAGAGACACCTTAGCGTCTTGGAAGGCGATCAGAAAGGTCTTTCATCTCCCGTGGAGGGTTTCTAAATACCTGCCATTGTGGAACCATCCTGGGTTCCCCCAAGGTCGCCAAAGAAGACTTTTCGTAGAATGGAGGGAAAAGGGATTGCATACAGTAAAGGAGCTACTACATATGCAGAAACACAGATGGATGACGAAACAGGAAGTCATACAAAAATACGAGCTGAGGGGAGATCAAACAATACAATTTGCGCAGGTAAAAGATTTTTATCTAGAAAAAAAAACAGGGACATGACGTTGGAAGGGACAGACAATGACTTTGACCGCATGTTGAAATTTCCTATTCAAACGGGGGGAATCTCCATCCTATATCGCTTTCTTCGTAAAAAACTAGGAAGTAAGGAACTCACCTTCAACAGTTGGGGCAGACAACTTGGGGTGGAGGACATAGGGGAAAGAATTCTTAAGAGCTGGCAGGCGGTCAGGAACAATGTTCTTAACGAAAGATGGAGGGACACTCAATTCCGCATTATGCACAGAGCAATGTTTGCCTTTAACCCACCCCCATCCCCAGCATTCCCAGAGCGTAAAGTGGAATGTCCCAAGTGTCAAGAACCAGGTACTGACCTGTACCATGGGATCTGGGAATGCCCGCAGTCAAAGGCGTTCTGAACAGAGGAGCAGGGCCTAGGTACTTGTGGGGAAAAGAGATACGCTTGGATCTCATTACGTACTTATTTCATTACGACATTAGACAGGAAGATGAAACCAAACCCACATCGGGGGTGCTGCCAAAACTGTTTCATGTGGTTAGTTTAGTGGCAAAGAAATGTTTATTGCAGCACTGGTTGGAACCCGGGATCCCCCCGTTATCAAAGGTGATGGAACAAATGACCCAACTCTTTCATCTGGAAAGGCTGGAAGCAGAGAAGGCCAAATCTAAACTAACAGGGAAGTTGTTTAGGAGATGGAAGGGCTTTTTAGCGCATCGTGTTTCTCCCCAGGACCGGGATAATATCTTCCAGCCATTTACTCTAACACAGTGGTACTTGCTTACCTTAAGGGTACAGCTTAAGGGTACACTTGGTAACTGGGGCCTACTGGTTTAGGGGGCCGGAGGAAGTAAGGGCGGACGACGCCGTGGAAAAGAGGAGTAGAGTCTGGACGTCTGGACACAGGAGACCAGTACAGATGCATTCATCACAGGGTAAAGGCAGTAGGTAGGCGCAACTCTAGGGGTAAAGCCTAGGCTGAAGAAGTAGGAAGAGCCAACAGATTAGATAGGCAATCCGCGAGCCAAATACGTGGCCAGGGGGGGCTCTGGGAAGATCCCAGACCAAAGAAGGAATACTGTATACAAATTTTCTGTGTAAGGAAATTACACCTGATTGTTTTATGATCTGCAAGTCAGATACTTAACAGATGGATCTTTTGTGTTATATGTAACTAATGGCCTGCAAGCCGTATCTATGTACAGTGAATGTTTGTATAAAATACAAAAATTTAAAAAAAAAATGTAATGAAAAGTGATCAAAATGTTTCACAGTCCTCAAAATGATAGCAATGAAAAGGATGGCTCATTTTGCAGAAAATGACAAATAACACAGCTCTGTGCACAGAAGTATGAAAAAGTTATTAGCGTCAGAAGATGGCAAAAAATTTATTTCTTTTTTGTACCACATTCGTTTAATTTTTGAAAATGTAATAAAACACAATAAAACCTGTATAAATTTGGTATCACCGCGATCGTACCGAACCAAAGAATAAAGCCGAGGTGTTATTTGGAGCGCAGAGTGAAAGTCGTAAAAACTGAGCCCACAAGAACATGACAGACGTGTGTTTTTTTCAATTTTTCCACATTTGGAATTTTTTTCCTGCTTTCCAGTACACGTTATAATAAATAACATCACAGGAAAGTAAAATTCGTTACGCACAAAATAAGCCCTCACACAGCTCTGTACACGGAAAAATTAAAAAGTTATGGGTTTTTGAAGATGGAGAGCGAGAAATGAGCGAAAAAACACTGCGTTCTTAAGGGGTTATAAGGAGGCTGGTGCTTGGCATCATTGTTTCTCTTCTGTTAACCATGGTTATCTCTAAAGAAACACATGCAATCATCAATGCATTGCACAAAACTGGCCTAACAGGGAAGAGTATCGCAGCTAGAAAAATTGCACCTCAGTCAACAATCGCATCATCAAGGAATTCAAGAAGAGAGGTTCCATTGTTGCCAAAAAGGCTCCAGGGCGCCCAAGAAGGGCCAGCAAGTGCCAGGACAGTCTCTTAAAAGTGTTTCATCTTTGGGATCGGGCTACCAGCAGTGCAGAGCTTGCTCAGGGATGGCAGCAGGCAGGTGTGAGTGCATCTGCACGCACTGTGAGGCAGAGACTCTTGGAGCAAGGCCTGGTGTCAAGGAGGGCAGCAAAGAAGCCAATTCTCTACAGGGACAGATATTCTGCAAAAGGACTGGGGTAAAAGTGGACTGCTGAGGACTGGGGTAAAGTCATTTTCTCCGATGAATCCCCTTTCCGATTGTTTGGAACATCTAGAAAACAGCTTGTTTCGAGAAGACAAGGTGAATGATACCACCAGTCTTGTCTCATGCCAACAGTAAAGCATCCTGCAACCATTCATGTGTGGGGTTGCTTCTCAGCCAAGGGAATCGGCTCTCTCACAGTCTTGATTAAAAACACATCCATGAATAAAGAATGGTACCAGAATGTCCTCCAAGAGCAACTTCTCCCAACCGTCCAAGAGCAGTTTGGTGATCAACAATGCCTTTTCCAGCATGATGGAGCACCTTGCCATAAAGCAAAAGGTGATAACTAACGGGCTCAGGGAACAAAACATAGAGATTTTGGGTCCATGGCCTGGAAACTCCCCAGATCTTAATCCCATTGAGATCTTGTGGTCAATCATCAAGAGACGGGTGGACAAACAAAAACCAACAAATCGTGACAAAATGCATGCATTGATTGTGCAAGAATGGATGGCTATCAGTCAGGATTTGGTCGAGAAGTTGATTGAGAGCTGCCAGGGAGAATTGCAGAGGTCCTGAAGAAGAAGGGTCAACGCTGCAAATATTGACTTGCTGCATTAACTCATTCTAACTGTCAATAAAAGCTTTTGTTACATACATCATACATAATATGATTGCACTTGTATTTCTGTATGTGATAAAAAACATCTGACAAACACACATAAAAACCAGAGGGCAACAGACCATGTGAAAATATAATATTTGTGTCATTCTCAAAACTTTTGGCCATGACTGTAGCTACAGCATTCTTAAGGTATGTTAGCTTCATAATGCATCAAATGAAAAAGGTAGGTTTCCTTTAAAGGGGTATTTTCATCTGGGCATTCACATTTAATTTAATTAATCTACTTTACACTCACCGGCCACTTTATTAGGTACACCTGTCCAACTGCTCGTTAACACTTAATTTCTAATCAGCCAATCACATGGCGGAAACTCAGTGCATTTAGGCATGTAGACATGGTCAAGACAATCTCCTACAATTCAAACCGAGCATCAGTATGGGGAAGAAAGGTGATTTGAGTGCCTTTGAACGTGGCATTGTTGTTGGTGCCAGAAGGGCTGGTCAGAGTATTTCAGAAACTGCTGATCTACTGGGATTTTCACGCACAACCATCTCTAGGGTTTACAGAGAATGGTCTGAAAAAGAAAAAACATCCAGTGAGCGGCAGTTCTGTGGGCGGAAATGCCTTGTTGATGCCAGAAGTCAGAGGAGAATGGGCAGACTGGTTCGAGCTGATAGAAAGGCAACAGTGACTCAAATCGCCACCCGTTACAACCAAGGTAGGCAGAAGAGCATCTCTGAACGAACAGTACGTCCAACTTTGAGGCAGATGGGCTACAGCAGCAGAAGACCACACTGGGTGCCACTCCTTTCAGCTAAGAACAGGAAACTGAGGCTACAATTTGCACAAGCTCATCGAAATTGGACAGTAGAAGATTGGAAAAACGTTGCCTGGTCTAAAGAGTCTCGATTTCAGCTACGACATTCGGATGGTAGGGTCAGAATTTGTCGTCAACAACATGAAAGCATGAATTCATCCTGCCTTGTATCAACGGTTCAGGCTGGTGGTGTCATGGTGTGGGGAATATTTTCTTGGCACTCTTTGGGCCCCTTGGTACCAATAGAGCATCGTTCCAACGCCACAGCCTACCTGAGTATTGTTGCTGACCATGTCCTTCCCTTTATGACCACAATGTACCCAACATCTGATGGCTACTTTCAGCAGGATAATGCGCCATGTCATAAAGCTGGAAACATCTCAGACTGGTTTCTTGAACATGACAATGAGTTCACTGTACTCAAATGGCCTCCACAGTCACCAGATCTCAATCCAATAGAGCATCTTTGGGATGTGGTGGAACGGGAGATTCGCATCATGGATGTGCAGCTGACAAATCTGCGGCAACTGTGTGATGCCATCATGTCAATATGGACCAAAATCTCTGAGGAATGCTTCCAGCACCTTGTTGAATCTATGCCACAAAGAATTGAGGCAGTTCTGAATGGGGTCCAACCCGTTACTAGCATGGCGTACCTAATAAAGTGGCCGGTGAGTGTATACATGCATTTCTCCATC
Organism: Engystomops pustulosus; assembly: GCF_040894005.1. Taxonomy (NCBI): domain Eukaryota; kingdom Metazoa; phylum Chordata; class Amphibia; order Anura; family Leptodactylidae; genus Engystomops; species Engystomops pustulosus. Next base: position 189,320,301 of record NC_092411.1, read on the forward strand.
TGGATGTTATTTTAAAAAAATGTGAAGATAACACGTGTGAAGATAATTTTCCATAAATGTAGCCATGGTGTCCCTTAGTAACGGAAAACAGCTGCCTCGATACAAATTGTTTTTGCAAATGAAATAGCCGGGAGTTACTGCATGTCCCACGGGTGTCCTGTGGTAATAAACGCTGAATCCATGTGGTCAGGGAAGACTGAATAGAGCATGTGTGGCCACTGCTGGAAAAGTGCAGAGATGGATCGTATCCAAGGACGACCAAAGGACAACATGGATGTGTTTAGGAAAAGTTATATTAACACAGGAACATTTTTTAATAACATGCAATCAAAGTAATGTATACATATGGTAGATTAACTATTTGCAATCAATCTGAATGCTCAGATGAGCACACCCCTTTAAATTATGGCTCTAGTCATATTAGTTATCACAATTGAATTAGCATCTAATAAGAACTTTCCCCCTGAGAACTTAGCAAGTTTAACCAAAAGTAAAAAACTCAGTAACATATTTATTCACTACTTCCTGCTGTCACTTTTGCAAAATGATCCACGATAACAAAATATAAAAATGACAATACAATACACAATGACAATACAGCGTGCTGCTCTGCCTCCTGAAGTGGCCAATATTATACTGCAGGTGAACATAACTAGTATAGTAAGTGTAACAAGCCACTCACCCCAGGAAAGCAATGTACTTGGGCTCTGAGGCCAGGCTGCCATCAATGGTTACAGACAGGAAGCTTGGGTTTAGAGGTGTCTTACTGATGGTCTTCAGCAGGAGATGCAGCTCCACAGGAGGCTCCTGAGCATTGCTGCTGCCGGCCTGCACATGTACAGCAGCGAGGAAGACAATGTAGCATGGGATATTCATTAGTCAGGTCCTGTGGAGAGCTCTGAGGTAAGTAACTACGTCACAAGAATAAGCTACACTCAGGCCGTCCTGCCTGCGAGCGGGAAGAGAAGTTTTCCTCCCTGGAACATGTTACACAGAGGAAGCTACAACCACAATGAGTTTGCTTTCTGCTTGGGCTGCATATTACCTCAGTGTCTGTAGTCATAGCACATTCTGGACTTCCTCATACTCTGCTCATAAACAAGCAAATGGCAGTGTGTGCAGGTAGAGCATGGGACTGGGTGTGGAAGAGGTGAAGAGCCAGCCCCACCCTACACAGGAGCTGCAGTGTCACAGGTCACACTGGGGGAGCAGAGGACACACGGGGCATTATCTATATAACAGATATTACATAGTAACATATAGCATCAATGCAACAACATCTATGAGAAAATAGGAAAGACACAGGAGGGAGAAAGATGGCTGAATAAACACTTTATTACAAATATAGCTGCACCCAGCCAATATCTATGACTGTATAGTGGTGCCTAGATGGAAATCTTACGACTATATGCACACCTAGCCCCATGACTGCAGGATTGTTTTACATGCTGGAGGGGGGTAGCTAAGGGTGGTGACACATGTGGCATTTTTAGGCCGTTTTTAGTTCAGATCGCAAAAACCGCATGCGTTATTTGAAAATGCATGCGTTTTTGACAGGTTTGACCATTTATCTTAATTCAAACTGGTCAAAAACGCACACTTTTTTTCCGATCTGAAAACACACTACTAAAAACGGCCTAAAATGCCATGTGTGTCACCACCCTAAACCATTGAGGCTGCGTTCACGTGCTGCGCTTGAGGAGGAGGAGGAGTTTCCAATCGCATAAGCGTTTACACTGAAACGGTTGCACAAGGAAATGAGCACCACATGTTTTGAACTGTTAACAGTAATCACAAGCATTTTTATGTAAATGTATGGGTGATCAGGATAAATTCCACCGCGCAATAGAAGTGCACGTGAACGCAGCCTAAGGGTGATGCCCACATAGCGTTTTGAAACCGTTTTTGGTCCGTTTTTAAGCACTCTGTTAAAAAAACGCATGCTTTTTTTGAAAACGCATTTGTTTTTTATTGCGCACATTCGGAAAACCTGTCAAAAATTGATGCGTTTTTAAAAACCGGATGGGTCTTTTAACGCATGCACTTTTTAATGGATTGCTTAAAAACGGACCAAAAACAGTTTAAAACGCCATGTGTGGCATCACCCTAAGGGCGCGTTCACACGTTGCGTTTCGGTTTCGTTTTTGTTGCATTTAAAACGCATATACAACAGCTGATGAGCGGTAATTTGCCTAATTACATTATCGTTTACGTTTGTTAATGCAGTGTTAACACACGTTAACAAAATGTATACATTAAAGCGTTGTTAATGCATGCGTTAACATCCCACTTACGATACGTTTTGTAAACGGAAATGTTAACAGTGATGAAATTAGGCAAATCACATCTCCTCAGCTGTTGTATATGCATTTTAAACGCAATGAAAAAGCAATGTGTGAACGCGCCCTAAGGGTGATGGCAAATGTGGCGTTTATAACTCTTTTATGGCGCGTTTTTTTAAACAGTTAAAAAACGCATGTGTATTTGAAGAACGCATGGATTTTTTGAAAACGCATCCATTTTTGACAGGTTTGACCAAATATCTTAATTCAAACTGGTCAAAAATGCATGCTTTTTTAACGGACTGCTTAAAAACGTGTTCAAAACGCCATGTCTGCCATCACCTTGAGGCCGGTGACACACCTGCCGTTTTTGTTCATCCATGAAAAACGCATCATATTTGTATATTAACTTTTTCAATGGGTTTTAGGTTAAAGTGTCTAGGCATTTTCTCCCCTGCGTTTTTTTGTCTGCGTTTTTGAGGTGCGTTTTATTGTGTTTTTCAAAGTGAATGCGTTTTTGAAACACATGTGATTAAATGCACAAACAGCAGGGAGAAAATCACATCAAGCATTGCGCTTAACCCCTTAATGACCGCCGTATTGGCTTTTTACGGCGGTCATCAAGGGTACTTCTTCTGACGCGTACGCCTTTCTACGGCGGCGCGTCAGAAGAAGATTTCGGGACACCGGGTCTCGCCGGTGTCGGGCTGTGATATCACAGCCCAGACCCGGCACTAACACCCGGGATCGGAAAAACTCAGATCCCGGGTGTTTAACCCCTTACACGCTGTGGCCAAGCATGACCGGGTGTGCAAGTGTGTCCCCTGTGGATTGGACCCCCCCCCCCCGGTGTGCTTACCGGGGGATCCGATTCCTCCTGCCACTGCCCCGGGTCCCGACGAGTGACCCGGGGCTTCCAGCTTCTCTCCCCGCTGGGTTCTGCCTTCCTGGCAGGACCCGGCTGTAAATAACTGAGCATGCGCGGCATGCTCAGTTACTTACACTATACACTGCAATACAAGTGTATTGCAGTGTAAAGGCTTGAATAAGCGATCGTATGATCGCTTATTCAAGCCAAGAAGTAGAAAATGTAAAAAAGTTAAAAAAAAATAAAAATTTTATCTTTTTATATTATAATTAAATAAAATAAAAGTCCCATAATCTCCCCAGTAACAAATAAAATGCAAATAAAGTGAATAAAACACAAAAACATTTACATATTTGGTATCCGCGTCCGTATTAATCTGTACAATAAATCTAAATCAATATTGAACCCGCTCGGTGAACTACGTAAAAAAAACTCGAAAAACTTCCCATAATATACAATTTTTCATCAAACACCATCACAAAAAAAGTTCTAAAAAGTGATCAAAAAAAATGTTACGTTCCCTAATATGATACGACTGAAAAGAACAACTGTTTTCGCAAAAAATAAGCCCTCAACCAGATCTGACAACAGAAAAATACAGAAGTTATGGCCCTGAAAAGTTGTCAATAGTAAAAACAATGCGATTTTCTACAATATTGGTTTTGCTCAGGAAAATTGAGCAAAAATAAGAAAAACTATATAAATGAGGTATCACCGCAATCGTAGTGAACCAGAGAATAAAGATAAAATATTATTTTTACGTTACGGTGAGCGGGGGAAAAAAAATGCTAACAATCCTAAATAAAAATTGATGATTTTGTTTGTGTCCCCCTTGAAATAGTTAATAAAATCTCATGAATAAGCTTTAGACTCCCAAAATAAATTATCTATACATTGTATCTCATCCCATAAAAAATAAGCTATTATATGTTTGCATCACCAAAAAAAATAAAAATTTATAGGTTGTACAATGTGACAATACAAATCTGCTGTGAATGGCGCCTCCATTCATTCTATACTCGGCCGTGCGCCCGTACAGCAGTCACCACCACATATGGGGTATCAGTACACTCGGGAGGAATTGGGCATCAAACGTTGCAGTGCGTTTCATCATTTAATTTATTTTGGCCTAAATGAATGTATTTTCCAAAAATAATTCTATAGTTTCTAAATCGCAAGTCCATATTTTTTAACCCATGTGAAACACTTAAAGGGTTAATAGACTTAATAGAAGTTGTTTTACATATGTTGAGGGGTGAACATTCTATAGTGGGGTAATTTATGGGGTTTTACTATTATTTAGGCCTCTCAAAGTCACTTGAAAGCTGAGTTTTCCCTTAAAATGTGAGTTTTGGCAATTTTCATGAAAATAAGAAAAATCGCACCTAAAGTTCTGCGCCTCATAACATCCTAGAAAAATGACCGGAAGCATAAAATATCATCCCAACATAAAGCAGATATTCTGTAAATGTTAATTATCAAGCTTTTTGGGTAGTTTTACATCTTGTCTAGAAACCAGAACATTTCAAACTTGGAAAATGAAGAATTTTTACAAACTTTTGCCAAATTTTCACTTTTTTTCAGAACGAAACGCAAAACTCATCACTTAAATTTTATAACTAACATGAAGTATAATGTGTCACGAGAAAACATTCTCAAAATCACCCGGATATGTTAAAGCGTTCCGAAGTTATAACCAATTATCGTGAGACATGTCAGATTTGAAAAATCGAGTCTGGTCATTGAGCTGAAAACTAGTGTCGGTGATAAGGGGTTAAGCAAACGTTGAGTTTTGAATGCATTACAACAGCTGAGGAGAGCCTAATTACATTACTGTTTACATTTGTTAACACTATGTTAACCCCTAGGCGCACCAGGACGTTATAGTACGTCCCCGGGGCTAGATGCTTAGCGCACGGGGACGTTCTATAACGTCCTGCTTCTGGCACCGGCTCACGAACGGAGCCGGTACCAGAAGCAGCGGCTGTCAGCTGTCTAGTACAGCTGACAGCCTGCGCTAACACCCGCGATCGGAGCCGGCTCCGATCGCGGGTGTTAACCCCTTACACGCCGCGGTCAAACATGACCGCGGCGTGTAAGGGTGTTAGCGCTGTGGATCGGATCCCCCGTGCCGCTTACCGGGGGATCCGATCCTCTTCCGGGCAGCTCCGAGGACTGGCATGTGCCCCGGAGCTGCCCGGTCTCCATGGCAGCCAGACCCCTTCCGGGTCTGGCTGTAAACTGTCTGAGCATGCGCAAGCTTGCTCAGACAGTTTACACTGCTCTACAATAAAATAGTATTGTAGAGCAGTGTATTGAACTTAAACCAGTGATCAGAGCATCACTGGTTCAAGTTCAAGTATGTATAAGTAAAAACATGCAAAAACTGTTAACACTACACATTATAATAAATAAAAAATAAATACATAAAAATATAAGCCCCTAAAATGTCACTTTCCCATAAAAAAACTTAATAAAGTATAAAAAACATAAAAACACAAAAAAACCCGCATATTTGGTATTTGGCCGCGTCCGTAACAATCTGCATAATAAAACAGAATTGTTACTGGACCCGCACGGTAAACGCCGGAGGAAAAAAACGCAAAAAACATTCCGAAAAAAGATAATTTTTAATTAATACCCTATAAAAAATGCTCTAAAAAGTGATTTCAAAAATGTTATGCACTCCAAAATAAGCCCACTAAAAAGAACAACTGTTCTCGCAAAAAATAAGCCCCTAACAAGATTTATCTGCCAAAAAATAAAAAAGTTATGCATATAAAAAGATGGTGATGCTAAAATGAATAAGATTTTCTCCAAATTAGTTTTTATTCAGTACAATTGAATAAAATACACAAAACCCCCACATATTTGGTATCCCTGCGTCCGTAACAATCTGTATAATAAAACAGAATCGTTATTAGATCCGCAAAGTGAACCCCGTAAAAAACAACCTAAAAAAACTCTCTCTGATAAAGATGATTTTTTATTAATGCCCTTTAAAAATGCTCTAAAAAAGTGATTTTAAAAAGTTACGCAATCTAAAATAAGACCACTAAAAAGAGCTATCATTCTTGCAAAAAATAAGCCCTTAAACAGATTTTTGAGGTGAAAAATAAAAAAGTTATACATATGAAAGACGGTGATGCTAAAATTAACAACAATTTTGCCAAATTACTTTTTATTCAGTAAAAATGGAAAAAAATAAAAAAAAATATATAAATGAAGTATTTTCATAAACGTGGCGACCCAAAGAATAAAAATAATATACTATTTTCATGGTATGGTTAACGGCCAAAAAAAAAAACACATAAAAATTTTCCTAAAAATTGATGATTTTCATTTCCTCCACCAACAAAGAGTTAATTAAATCTCACCAATTAGCTATAGATGCCCCAAAATTATGTATTAGAAAAGTGCATCTCATGTGGCAAAAGAAATAAGCCCCTATAGGTGCAAAATAAAAAAAAGAAAAAAATTATAGCCTGTACAATGTGACATAGCAAATCTGATTTGAATGGCGCCTCCTTCCCTTCTATGCCCGGCCGTGCGCCCATACAGCAGGTTACCACCACATATCAGGTATCGGTGTACTCGGGAGAAATTGCGTATCAAACTTTGTGGAGCCTTTTTTCATTTTATCCATTACAAATGTTTAATTTTCCACCCAAAATGAGTGTATTGTGAAAAAATATTACAATTTGCAGACTCCACCTCCATTTTGTTCTAACCCCTATAAAACACGTAAAGGGTTAACAAACTTCTTAAAAGTGGTTTTTCATACGTTGAGGGGTGTAGTTTCCACAATGGGGTAATTTACGAGTCTCGCTATTATTTAGGCCTCTCAGTGTCAATTAGAAACTGTGCAGGTCCATCTAAATACAGGTTTTGGCGATTTTACAAAAAATGTGAAAAATGGCACCCAAATTCTGAGCTTCATAACATTCTAGTAAAATATGTGGAATCTGAAAAAACCATGCCAACATAAAGCAGACATTTGGGAAATGTAAGTTATGAATTTATTTGGGTGCTATGACTTTCTGAATCAAAAGTAGAGAATTTAGAACGTTGAAAATAAAGAATTTTTCAAAATTTTTGCCAAATTTAGTTTTTTTCATAACTAAACGCAAAAGATTTCATCCAAATTTTTAAACTAATTTGAAGTACAATGTGTCACGAGAAAACAATCTCAAAATCCCCTGGATATCTCCTAGCGTTCCCACGCTATAACCACTTATAGTGACACAGACCAGATTTGAAAAATGGGGCCGCGTCCTTTAGGCCAAAAGATGCTGTGTCCCGTAGGGGTTAACATTGCATTTTGTAAATGCAAATATTAACACTAATGTAATTAGGCAAATCACCTCTCCTCAGCTGTTGTAATGCATTGTAAATGCAGCCAAAACACAACATGTAAACGCAGCCTGAGGCCGGTGCCACACGCACCGCTTTGTCTGCGTTTGAAAACGCAGACAAGGCCGCGCCTACCGGGGCGGGCCGCAGCCCGATTGCATCAGCGTTTCTATGGAAACGCCTGCGATCAGGAACAAGCCGCCGGTGTTTTGCATTAAATTAACGCAAAACACCGGCGGTTCGTTCACGATCGCAGGCGTTTCCATAGAAACACCGATGCGATCGGGCTGCGGCCCCCCCGGTAGGCGCGGCTTTGTCTGCATTTGCGGTTTCAAACGCAAACAAAGCGTCACGTGTGGCACCAGCCTGAGGGTTGTAATCCTATTGCATTACACTGTGGATTATCTGTGCACAATGTACTGTTTGTAGGTGGCCTTAACACGTTAGCAACGCAAGGCGATATTCTTTTTCAGCGGGTACTTCACACAAAAAGACTATCTATATCATCATAGATTGAAAGCGTCACCATGGTGACAAGTCCATGACGACAGCTGATCGTCACTGACATCGGGCCAGGGACCAATCATAGCCGTCCCTTCCAGAAGATCACTGTTATTGGTCAGCGAATCCAGCCTGACCAATCCCAGTTCAAGAGGGAGGGGAGAGCTGGTTCCCGGGTCTGATTCAGAGCCATGTACCAAAGTCCCCTGAGGGCGCGTTCACACATTCCGCTAGCGCACAGGGGGTGGGAAACGCATGCGCACTCAGTCGCATGCATTTCTCTGGAAACGCAAATGCAATAGCCCTGAGCCCCGCCGCCTGTGCACTAGCGTCGTGTTAGTAACACTAGCCGTTAGGGATATACACTCACCGGCCACTTTATTAGGTACACCTGTCCAACTGCTCGTTAACATTTAATTTCTAATCAGCCAATCACATGGCGGCAACTCAGTGAATTTAGGCATGAAGACATGGTCAAGAAAATCTCCTGCAGTTCAAACCGAGCATCAGTATGGGGAAGAAAGGTGATTTGAGTGCCTTTGAATGTGGCATGGTTGTAGGTGCCAGAAGGGCTGGTCTGAGTATTTCAGAAACTGCTGATCTACTGGGATTTTCATGCACAACCATCTCTAGGGTTTACAGAGAATGGTCCGAAAAAGAAAAAACATCCAGTGAGTGGCAGTTCTGTGGGCGGAAATGCCTTGTTGATGCCAGAGGTCAGAGGAGAATGGGCAGACTGGTTCGAGCTGGTAGAAAGGCAACAGTGACTCAAATCGCCACCTGTTACAACCAAGGTAGGCAGAAGAGCATCTCTGAACGCACAGTACATCGAACTTTGAGGCAGATGGGCTACAGCAGCAGAAGACCACACCGGGTGCCACTCCTTTCAGCTAAGAACAGGAAACTGAGGCTACAATTTGCACAAGCTCATCGAAATTGGACAGTAGAAGATTGGAAAAACGTTGCCTGGTCTGATGAGTCTCGATTTCTGTTGCGACATTCGGATGGTAGGGTCAGAATTTGGCGTCAACAACATGAAAGCATGGATCCATCCTGCCTTGTATCAACGGTTCAGGCTGGTGGTGGTGGTGGTGTCATGGTGTGGGGAATATTTTCTTTGGGCCCCTTGGTACCAATTGAGCATCGTTGCAACGCCACATCCTACCTGAGTATTGTTGCTGACTATGTCCATCCCTTTATGACCACAATGTACCCAACATCTGATGGCTACTTTCAGCAGGATAATTGCCATGTCATAAAGCTGGAATGATCTCAGACTGGTTTCTTGAACATGACAATGAGTTCACTGTACTCAAATGGTCTCCACAGTCACCAGATCTCAATCCAATAGAGCAGTGATGGCAAACCTTTTAGAGCCTGAGTGCCCAAACTTCAACCAAAAGCCACTCATTTATCGCAAAATGCCAGCACAGCAACTGAAGCAGTAATTTATTTCTCCTTGTTCTTTGACAACTTTCAATCCTTCAGCCTCCTAAGGACACCAACACAAGTGAAAGTAGGAGGGCAAATTCGCCTATCATTGTAGGAAGATTCTGTAGGAAGATTCTATGAGTTCTGTCTGGTGAAATTTATGCTGGGGTTATGGCCCGAGTGCCCACACAGAGGGCTCCAAGTGCCGCCTCTGGCACCAGTGCCATAGGTTTGCCACCACTGCAATAGAGCATCTTTGGGATGTGGTGGAACGGGAGATTCGCATCATGGATGTGCAGCTGACAAATCTGCGGCAACTGTGTGATGCCATCATGTCAATATGAACCAAAATCTCTGAGGAATGCTTCCAGCACCTTGTTGAATCTATGCCACGAAGAATTGAGGCAGTTCTGAAGGCAAAAGGGGGTCCAACCCGTTACTAGCATGGCGTACCTAATAAAGTGGCCGGTGAGTGTATATACTGTATATACAAAAGCAGATCTTGTACGTTATTATATATATTTACACCTACACCTTCAGCGTTTGTATCCTTTCCTGCGCTGACGTTTCAGTTACTGTTTTTTGTTTTATCATAAAATTTAAAAAAAAATATTTTAAAAAATCAAAAAAACTGAAAAAATACAAAAAAAAGTTTCTCGTTTTATAGATATAGTATCAGTTTAGTACTGTAGAGGTACATTATTACATATACTTACACCTACACGGATCTTCTGCGTTTGTATCCCTTCCTGCGCTGATGTTGCAGTTACTGTTTTTGTTTTATCATAATATAAAAAATAATAAAAAACGGAAAAAAAAATAGTTTCTAGCATGGCTAAATGGGTGTATTCTATGGATGAGTCCTATGCCCAGATATGTTTTCTCCCCAAATTCCAGCATTCAGTTCCAACCCAGGAATAAATATTAATACAGATGGATACAAGGAACTTTTTTTTTTTAATTTCTTTTTACAGAGGAATTTGTAGACCTAATGGTTACATAGACAAATCTGAATGCAGAACATCTCTGGACAGTCACCCCACATCTTATTATGCTAGAAGCCAGAGTTGGCACCCCACTAATGCCGCAATATTAAAAAAATTCTGGGGGCTCTTTCTTAATATGGGACTTAGCATCCGGTCATATTGGTCCAGTGACGTTTTATACCACACACCAATGTACCAATAGTCAGTGTCCTGCTGCTGGTGACCATGCCCAAGACCGATTGTACAAAATTAGGCCAGTAGTGAGTCATTTTAATGAGAAATTTATGGAGGTTTACACCCCACAAAAAAATGTAGCCATCGACGAGTCACTTTTAGAGGTAGGCTTACATTTCGGCAATATCTGCCAAGCAAAAGAGCTAGATACGGGATCAAAGTTTACATGCTCTGTGAAAGTGAAAGCGGATACACCTACAAATTCCGTATCTATGAGGGAAAGGACTCCCAGATCTGTCCACCTGAGTGCCCCCCTGTCTTAACCACAAGCGGTAAAATTGTGTGGGATCTTTTATTCCCCCTGATGGGTAAAGGCTATCACCTTTACATATATAATTTCTATACACGTGTCCCTCTCTTTCAGTGCCTCCTTGAAAAAGGAACAGTGGCCTGCGGAACAATAAGGAGGAATTAAAGAGGCCTCCCAAAAAATCTGGTGGACCTTAAATTGAGACGGGGTTTAAAGCAAGTCCTTGTGTCAGAGTAACATCATGCTGACAAAATAAAAGGACAAGAGAGAAGTGTTTGTCTTCACATCTATCCATGCAGATTACAGCACCCCTGTCTCTGTTAGGGGAACCAACGCCACAGTCCTCAAGCCAGTCTGCATACAGGAGTACAGCCAACACATGGGAGGGGTTAATCTAGCCGATCAAATGCTACAGCCATATAATGTGATTCGCAAGTCCCGCACTTGGTACAAAAAGGTTGCAGTGCATTTGGTGCAAACTGCATTGTATAATTCCTTTATCATTTACCGCAAGACCCGACAACAAGTAACCTACTTGTCATACTAAGAACAAGTAATAAAGCAATTACTGTTCCCAGAGGGTGAAGAGGGTGCGAGCACATCCCATACTAGTCACGCCAGCAGAATTGTGCCAGGACAACATTTCCCATCTGAGATCCCCCCCACAGAAAAGAAAAGACGGCCATACAAAAAATGCTGTGTGTGTTACAAGAAGGGAACACGCAAAGATACCGGTTATCAATGCGACACTTGCCCAGATAAGCCAGGGTTGTGCATCAAAGACTGTTTCTGCGCTTACCATACTTCCCTGGAATATTAATTTTATTGTTATTTTGTAATTTTTGTTATTTTTACATGATCCTGAACAAACATACCCAAAATTTCATTGCAATGTTGGCCATTTACAAATCGATATTATACCTAAAAATTTAAAACCACATTTAATTTCATAATACCCTTAGATGAAAACAGAAGGAACAAGTGTCCTTTACATCATATGCAAATAGATTTTGCCTGGATTTCATTTTACTGTCCCCATAAACTTTTATTATACCCCTAGATGAATAATTTCTGCTTTCTGGGTGTTGATTTCAATAAGTTTCACTTATGGTGGTGTTACATTATTCTGTTAGCTCAAATCTACTACAAGTGTGGAATGTGGAAGTCACTATTGCTTTATCCTGGAAGCCTTGAAGGGTTTTAATTTTCAAAATGGGGTCACTTGTTGGGGTTTTGAACTGTTCCCATTCCCCAGAGTCTTTGTAAATGAATGATGGTGGCGCAAAACAGTTTCAGGAAAATCTACCCACTCATAGCCAAATGGTGCTCACTCTGTTCTGTGCACTGCTATATGCCCTAAAAAAAGTTTATACCCACATGTGGGGTATTTCCATGCTCGGGAGGAATTGAGTGTTTCGGGTGTGTTTTTTTTCCTACAACCCATTTGTACGTAAATTTGTACGTTTTAGGCCTAAATTAATATATTAGTGAAAAAATTATTTTTCAAAATTGTACTTCCATATTATTTAAATTTTTCTGAAACACAGAGGGGGTAGAAAATTTTTGGGAAACACAGAGAGGAGGTGTCTCCTGTCTGCAGCGTTCCGAGACGCTCCTGTCTCCAGCGTTCCCAGACACTCCTGGTGGTTCCTGTATATTAGCGTTCCCAGACACCTCCAACTACTAGCTCTTCTCAGTGGACCTGTCCGTTCCTGTCTGCCTGGGTCCCGTGCCAGCTGCCTGTTTGCCTGCCTTGAGTTCCAGCTCATCCTTCGAAGCCGTACTCCTGGTGTCATCCCAGGCTCGGACTGTGTCCTACACCCCCCTGCTTCCCTGGCTGCAACCACAGGCTTGGTCGCACCCGTGGAACAACCAGGTGGCACCCCAGCACGTCCACAGACTCCTCCTTCCGGACTCTTTCCACAGAGACTTTCCTCCCTGGTACTCCCAGGTACCTTCCAGGGTCTGTGTCACTGTTACGGGGCGTTTCTGAGAATGGAGTGATTTGTGATGGTTTCTTATTGCAAAGTCTTTTAAAAAGCCCTTTCTTAACCCCTTAACGCTGAAGCCACTTTTCACCTTCCTGACACGGCCCATTTTTTAAAATCTGACGTGTCTATTTAAGTGGTTATAACTTTGGAACGCTTTAACATATCCAGTTGATTTTGAGATAGTTTTTTCGTGACACATTGTACTTCATGCTGGAAATTTAATCAATATATTTAGTATTTATTTATGAAATAAATGGAAATTTGGCAAAAATTTTGAAAAAAACAATGTTTTCCAAATTCCAAATTTTCTACTTTTTGGAAAGTTGGTCATATCACTAAAATAACTTGATAACTAACATTTTCCATATGTCTGCTTTAACGTGGCATCATTTTTCAAACATCTTTTCCTTTATTTAGGATGTTAGGAGGCTTATAACTTTAGGTGCAATTTTTCAGATTTTCACGAGAATCATCAAAACCTACTTTTGGATGGTTAATTTAGTTAGAAGTGACTTTATAAGGCCTACATGACAGAAAACCCCCACAAATGACACCATTTCAGAAACTACACCCCTCAAAATATTCAAAACAACCTTTGGGAATTTTGTTAACCCTATGAGCGTTTCATGAGGGTGAAAGATAAATGAAAGTGAAATTAGAGAAATGTAATTTTATCTTACTATAGATTCATTGAACACTAAAATTTGCACCTTCACAATGGGTTAAAAAGGAAAATGCATTTTACAATGTTGAGGGCAATTCCTCGAGTATGCCAATACCCATTTTGTCACTGTACCCTGCTGTACGGGCACAGGGGGGCACTTGGAATGGAAAGAGCGTTGTTTCGTTTTTGCAGGGCAAATATGGCTGAAAAAGTTTTCGTGTCAGGATGCATTTGGAGAGCCCTAGTGGTACCAAAACAGAGGGGAACCCCAACAAGTGTCACCATTTTGGAAAGTGCACCCTTTGGAGAATTCAACAAGGTGTAATATGTGTATTTTCCCCTACAGGTGTTTGCTTCAATTAGGTCCCTAAAAGTCACTTTTACGGCTAATTTTTGCATCCCATAAGGCATTAAAGATGAAACAACCCCAAAAAATGTGTACTAGCATTTCTCCGGAGTATAAAATTGCCCCACACATTGTTGTATGGGTACGCAGTGAAGCTCAGAAGGGAAAGAGGGGCGTTGGCCTTTTAGAAGCCAAATTTGACAGACATCCTTTACATATGTCAGGATGCATTTAGAGAGCCGTAGTGGTACCAAAACAGAGCGGAACCCCAACAAGTATGACCATTTTGGAAAGCACACCCCTTAGAGAATTTAGCAAGGTGTAATATGTGTATTTGTCCATAAAGGTGTTTGATTTAATTAGGACTTAAATAGATAAAAGGTGAACATTTTCTTATAAAGGTCATTGTACCCCTAATTTTATATAGCCACAAGGGATAAAAAATATGTAATAACCCCCCAAAATGTGTAAACCTATTTCTCTCGAGTGTAGAAGTACCCCACATGTGTATATAAAATGTTGTATGGGCGCACAGAATGTTTGCCTTTTAGAAGCCAAATTTGAAAGAAATGTTTGACATGCATTTGGAGAACCCTAGTGGCATAAAACGGATAAGAATCCGAAAAGTGACCCTAATCTTTGAACGCACACCCCTTAGAGAATTTTGCAATGTGTAATATATGTATTTGCCCCTACAGGTGAATGATCCAATTAGGCCCTAATCATTAAAAAGGTGAAAATCTTCCTATAAATGTCACTTTACCCCTAATTTATGTAAGCCACAAGGGATAATATATTAAATAACCCCGAAAAAGGTGTAAAACTATTTCTCCCGAGTGTAGAAGTACCCCACATGTGCATATAAATTGCATTATGGGCGCACAGTAGAGGAAAAGAGGGATGTTTGTCTTTTAGAGGCCAAATTTGCAAGAAATCCTTCACATGTGTCAGGATACATTTGGAGAGCCGTAGTGGTACCAAAGTGGAGGAAAACCCGAAAAGTGACCCTAATTGTTGAATGTACACCCTTTGGGGAATATAGCAAGGTGTAATATGTGGTGTAGTGTAATACACGTGGTGAAATGAGCATTTTGAACATATAGGTGGTTTCCAAATATGATGTGCAATGGAGTCCAAGATGGAAATTGCAATTATTTCTGGAAAGTTCAGTGCCCATTATGTGGCGCCCCTTATGAAATAATGGAGGGGTATAGGGAGCAACGGGACATAACAGTTGTTACAATTATTCATTTTACCGAAATTAATTCACAACAGGTTGGGCGTGAATTGTGAATGTCTAGTGTATAAGGAGGTGGAATATACCAAGGGACCAACTACACTTTTGTCACTCTGGAGTTGTTGCAGGTCTCTTAGTAGTATATAGCGTCCATCCTAACTCCTCTTTTGGAACAGACTTTTTATTGAGTCCTACCATTAGAAGCAGCAGAATTCACCGGGAAAATGCTGTCCTGGCAAAACACAGGAACATCTAAACCAGAGGTACTGGGGCCCCGTCCTTGTCCCAATGTTAGTTTCCTAATACCTTCCTCTTGAAAACGGAGAAATGATACGGCAGGACGTGCACATTGGAACAGCTCGTAAGAGTTGTACAGCGTAATCTGAACAATGTGCACGGCCAGCGCTTTTGTACCATATCTTCGTTTTAGTAGGGAAATTATCACCAAGTGTTGCTCTTATTCACCCTAGCGATGCCCATTGTGACGAATATTGCTGCTTTTGGCTGGACCAAATCGACCAGCCAATAGCGGCAAACATGGACAGAGGGGGGCAACAAAACCCCTCTGGACCGCAAGGCAAAATTGGTGGAAGTCAGGAACAGCCGCCACCCTGCCCGATCACCGTGTCTACAGACATGGTGATCGGTATTACTGACGTCATAAGTAAATTCGCTGCTATTGGCTCGTCTGAATTGATGAGCCAATAGCAGCGATAATAAACTGTGGGTGTGTGGGGGGGACGTAACCCTTCTGGTCCATGGGGCAGGATTGATGGCTGTCAGGAACAGCCGCCGTTTTACCCCGATCACTGTGTCTGAACCGTGTTGGAAAGTCACTACCCGCCGCACCGTTCTATAACAACGCTCGTTGGGAATAGGCTATACAATCTTTATTTATTTTTTAAGCAATTTAGACAAAAAAGGGCTTATTTTTTTGCGAGACGAGATGCACTGTAAAAAAAACTTAATTTTAGTGGGTTTTTAGCTTATTGAAGCAATTTTATTAACTTTTTACGTGTGGAGGAAAATATAATCATCAATTCTTGGTTTGGATTTTTAGCATTTTTTTTGGGGGGGGGGGTGTTCACTGTCGCATAACAATGATATGTTATCTTTATTCTACGGATCACTATGATTACGGCGATACCTCATTTATATAGTTTTATTTTTATTTGTCCAATTTTATTGAAGGAAAACTAGAATAGAAAAAATTGCATTTGTTTTAGTATTGCCATTTTTATAGCGGCATAATTATAGTATTTTTTGGTTTACGGAGCTGGTTGTAAGCTTATTTTTTGCGTGACAAGTTGCTCTTTTTATTGGTATCATTTTGGTGCTTGTAACTTTTTCGGATCACTTTTTAGAACATTTTTTGTAAAGCAATTTGATAAAAAGTTTTAATTTTTGGCAAGTTTTTTTTTTTTTTTTTTATCACGTTCACCGAGCGGGTCCAATTATGATTAGGATTTATTGTACAGATTGTTACAGACGCAGCGATACCAAATAAGTGTTTTTTTTTGTGATTTAGTGTTTTTTATACTTTATTACTTGTGTAAAGGGAAATGTGGTGTTTGGGGGGGACTTTCACTTTCTTTTATTATTTATTTTTATTGTAAAAAACCTTTATTTAGTTTTACTTTTTTAACAGTTACTGACATCTAAACAAGTGATCTTCTGATCACTTGTTCAAGCTTTTTCACAGGTTACACAGTGCAATACAGATGTATTACAGATATGCTGCGCATGCCCAGTGTCTTACAACCGGGTCCTGCCAGAAGGCAGGGACCCGGCTTCCGGAGGAAGATCTTGCAGCCCCAGGCACCGGCAGTCCCGGGGCAGCGATCGGAGCAGCGGACCCCCCCGGTAAGCGCTGCGTGGGGGGGGGTCCGATTTACCTTTTAATTAACTTTAAATGCCTCTAACACGCCGCGGTCAGCGTGACCGCGGCGTGTTAGGGGTTAACACCCACGATCGGAGAAAGTTATCAAAATATAATGCAGAGCTATGCTAAATTTTATTTTTTAAGTAATTTGGATGGTAAGATTGTCTGTCTGAAAAAAAACATTTTAAATTAAAAGAAAATTGCCGATTTTTAAAAATTTTTTTGCTACATTTCCCCTTTTTTCGTAAAAAAAACCCATTAATCATATCAACTAACATTTACTACTGACATAAATCTCAAAATAACATGGATAAGTTAATGTGTTCTGAAGTCAGGTCTGAAAAATAGGCTTGTGTCCTAGAGGCCATTTTAGGCTGTGTCGTTAAAGGGAATCTGTTACCAGCGACCTCATTTTCACTAAAGATTGTAAAAGCCCATGACACCTGCAGTGCAAACATGCCTTTCTTCCTTTTCTAATCATTTGCATTACAATATAATTGTGTGTTACAACTTACTCTTGCATCCTCACAAAATCATGGGGTAGTCACAGCGGCTGTGCTTTGGTTTGGATGCATTTCAAAAAACAACATGTCTGAACGAGTCATGTGAGGAGATAGCTCCGCCCCCTTCCCGAGTCAGTCAGCGCTCTGTAGAAGAGAAAGGGACTTCTGCGGGGGAACGAGGGAAGGTAATAAAAAGATGTTTTTGTTTAATACTATGTTACGGGGGGCCACAATATGAGGAGGGTGGAGGACAAGGGGCCACAGGAGGACGCTTGAGGACGGGAGGCCACAGGATAGGCTAGAGGACAGGAGGAGGCTGGAGGCCACAGGAAGAGGCTAGAGGACAGGGGCTACTGGAGGAGGCTATTTGGGGGCCATTAAGGTCAATATTATAGTATGCTTGCGAGTGGGGCAATGGTCGTGGTTTATAAAAAAAAAAAAAATGGGGGGAGGGGCTTTTTGCCCCCCTCTTTCTCTTGATCAAAAGATGTAGGGTGTGTATTCACACATTCGGTTTTTCAGATGCAGTTTTTGATGTCCAAACCAGGATCAGCCTTGATCCATGTTGGTTCTGCTGCTTTCAGTGTGCATTCTAGATGCAAAAATCAAAAGATGAAGAATAATAATAATTCTGAGAGAATTTATAGACTTGCAGTTCTGGGGACTTCCAACATATCAACCAATCACTGCCAGGGATTCTGCAGGGAAGATGTTTCAATATAACATAAATATCACATTTTAACCCTACTGTAGTAGGCATGGTATACCTGAGGTGTTACCACTACCTTTTGGCAATAGATAGTAGCAAAGGATAGAAAAAACAACTATTACCTATCAAACCAAGGGAACTCCACCTTTTAAAGGAAACCTACCATTTGATTTGATGAATTATGAAGGAAACATACCTTCAGAATGCTGTAGCTACACTGATGCAGGATCATATCTTGGCACAGGGGTGCTGAGTGGTTTTGCTGATAACAGATATAACATGATGATAATGAAGCTTCTATGGCTCCTACAGCGCTTGTCCTAGCAGGTGAGTTTTTTTTTCCTACAGGAGAGGATGATGCAATCACTGTTCTCCCTGCCAGACAGAATAATCATTTGCTGCACCATCCCCCAGATGCTGTGTATGAGTAATCCAGCTCAGGTTGATTAGTCATGTCTTGACTAACCTTCATTTGTAATCCTTAGCTCGTGGGCAATGTGTCAGCCAGCCTGACCCAGCTTTCCAAAGGACCTGAATGTTATAATTGTTTTTTCAGCAAAACCACTCAGCACAGCGATTAACCAATATATGATCCTGCATCAGTGTAGCTACAGCATTCTCAAGGTATGTTTGCTTCATAATGCATCAAATCAAATAGTAGGTTTTCTTTAAAGGTGGCATTGGAGGGCTGGCCAAACATTCTCCAGGTGACTAGGAAACTAAATGGAGCAACAGTTAGTGATGACCTTTCCTGCAGGTCATTACATCCCAGATATTATTCTAACCGGTCTGTCTGGATGTTGTGTATTTTGGTTGTCCTTGGATATGACCATAAACTCAGCCCTGACTATGGTTCGGCAGATCTTCCTGTCTGGTCAGATTTCTCTCACATGAACATGCATCTCTTGTAATGCAGGACCCCATACTCTGCATTGCTGGGGATCCCAGCAGCTGTACTCTCATTGATCAGCTTGTTATTCCCTAAGCTGTGGATGGGGGATAAGAAACTTGGTACAACCCTCTGAACAGGAACAGTAGGCAGTACCATATGCAAGATCTGCACTAGAAAAAACAAAACAAATGTGGAGCCCTAGTTGTACACAGAGGTTACTCTATTTACTTTTAAGTGGTTACCAGGCTGCCATAGTTATTATGGCTTTTCCAAAAATGTATTTTCATTGTTTCAAAGCAGCTAAGAATATTTGATTATATTATATATACGGTTATTGTGGATAGCTGCAGCCACCTAAAGGGTTGTATACAGTTTATCTGTACCATGACACTAAACTCACTTAACCCCTTCCCGCACCCTGACGTAATCATAGGATGCAGGTAGCTCCCGCACCTTGACATAGAATTACGTCACAGCGATGGCCCGGGCGATCGCCGCGGGATCCGTCTGTTTAACCCAAGTGACCGCGGCATCTATAGTGCATAGGTGCGACGATCGGCACCCTCCGTACAGGGCCTGGAGGTGGCGATCATTGCCATGGCAACCCTGAAGTCCGATAAGGACTCTAGGGCTGCCTTCAGTAGCAGCCTGTTGGCAGTCTGCAAGATCTAACAGTGCAGCTGTCAGCCTATGCAGAAAGCGTAGGCTGACTATGTAATATGCTCAATACATTAGTTTCGCAGTATATTACAATGAAAAAGTGATCAAATGTCCACACTGGGACAATATAAAACTGTGAAAAAAAAGTAAAAAAAAAAAAGTAATTAAAAAAAAAAAATGAACAAAAGTCCCCTGAAGTTCCATCCCATGTAATAATCACATAAAACATGAAAAAGTGAGAATCAACCAATAAAACCACAAGATATTGGGTATCACAACGTCCTTAACAACCCGTACAATCAAATAAAACTGTCACCGAAACTGTATGGTGAACGCTGTAAACAAAAATGCCAAAAAACTTCACAAATTACTACATTTTCACATCGGACCTCATAAAAAGTGATCAAAAAGTAAAATTTACCCCGGCAAGATACCAAGAAAAAGTACAGCTAGTTCCGCAAAATAATAAGCTCCATAAACAAAGAAATATAAAATGTTCTTCCCGTTGGTGATGCAAAACCAAGCTAATTTCTCACTAAATGAGTTCTATATTCTGTAAGTTTACCATAAAAAAAAGCTATATAAATGGGGTATCGCCGTAATAGTGATGACCTATAGAATAAAGAAAATACATTATTTTTATAGTACAGTGAACGTCCTGAAAAAAAATGCTAAAAACCATAAACAAGAATTAAAGATTTTATTAACTCTTTCTTGGTGGTAGTTAAAAAAATCAAATTATTAGCTATTGAACCCCCTGGAAATGATGTACCTGAAAAGTGGATCTCATCCACAAATAATCCCCCATATGTCCAAATTACAAAATAAACATTTTATAGCCTGTAAAATGTGACAATGCAGATCTGCCCTGAATGGCTCCTCCTTTCCTTCTATGCCCGGCCAAGTCCCCATACAACAGTTTACCACCACACATGGGGCATCCTCATATTTGGGAAAAATTGGGGATCAAACTTTGTGGAGTTTTTTCGTCATTTAGTACTTTGTGGCGGTTTAATTTTTGCCCAAAATTAATATATTGTCTACAAAAAAATGCGGGTTGTAAATTACAACAAGTAATCTCCTATAGTTCTGTTATTACAATGGCTGGGGCAAAAAAAAAGTTATTTCAGACTAGTGAGTTTAACTTAACGGAAACTTAGGAGATGAAAGGTGGAAATGTACTGTAAGAGCTGATAATGTTGTTATACAATAACCAGAATAGTTAAATTAACAATAGAAGTTTTCATCTTTACCCAAGGCCATCATATTCCGTAATGTAATTCAAATTGTACACAGCAAATGTGGTTTAAAATGATGTTTTCACTTGGACTGAAAACATCCGAAAAGGTTGTATTCACAGTTGTGGTAATCAATTTCTTCCAATAGTCACTAGATAATTTATTTTTGGACTATAAGAAGCATAACCAAATTAACACTTTCCTGTTGGTCACACAGAAGCACAGAACACATTGCTTTTACACCCATTCACTAATGAACACTCAGTACTGCTCCATCCATTCATTCACACATATACCTCTTAATACCCAATCCCACACACAACTTGTTCTCTTGCCACATTACCTGGCAGGGTTTAAGGACCTTGCAGTGATCATGCTTCTGACATCACTCTAGGCCCTGCAATAATAATTTTGCTGGTACAGCCAGGAGTGGGAGAGACCAGTTCTGTTTTTTGCCACTGCTTTACCCGATCTTCAGGATAGTAACCTATCTTGATGATAGTGATCTGTCAGTCCTTGATCCTCCTGACCATCAAATGATAAGACACGGCCAGCCAAGATTCAGTGCTGGGGCCACTATCACTTAACTTGTTTATGATATTATGATAAAGATGATGACATTAGTAGTTACACATGTTAAAATAGAAAAAAATGATATCAATTACCTTATATACGCGAGTATAAGCAGAGCTTTTCAGTACAAAATTTGTGCTGAAAAACCCTAACTCGGCTTATACTGAAGTCTATAAAAATTAATTAACACTGTACGCGCCTTTCTGACGCCCCTCGTAGGTCATCTTCTTGCTTCCAATGCTCAGGTGCTTCTTCGGGTCCTTCCAATCCTTTTTGAGTACCCTCGCGATGCCGACAGCTCACAAACAATGACGTCGGCAAGTGGCTGATGTCATTCTGTGTGCCAGCAGACCACGAAGACCCAAAGAGGAGCAGAACGAACCAAAGGACCCAAAGAGGATCCAAAGAAAAAAAAGAGGACCTTTGGGGGGTGCCAGAAAGGTGAGTACAGTGTTATTTTTTTTTTTTTTACTACAGGGGGGCAGGCAGGCAGGCTACATATACGCTACAGGGGGCAAGCTATATACTGGGGGGAGGCTGTGACCAATGCATTTCCCACCCTCGGCTTATACTTGAGTCAATAGCATTTCCCAGTTTTTTGTGTTAAATTTAGGTACCTCTTCTTATACTTGAGTATATGGTACAACACTTTGGGAAGTCTCCGATAAAAAAAAAATGGGCTTTTGCTAAAGGAACCAGCAGCAAAGAACTGAATTAACTTAGCCTCATCTTCTCACTAAACCTCAAGGAAAATAATATGACACAAGGATGGTGCAGGTTGTTAAGAAATGTAACAAATTGTAAACTGTAATTGGCTCAGTGAATTTATTTACAGGAGAAGAGAAGTTTGGCAATGTGCCATAAGAGGCTATGCATACCACACATTTTCACCATTTCCAATATACATACAGATGTTTACAGGTAATTATAATATATAGTGAGCACTATACTGATTTCTTATGACTTAATAATACCACACAAAGTGCATGAAAAATAGAAATATACAGTATCAGTTGTTTAAAAAATAGTGTACATTATTTATATTTATTTTTGTTTACAGTTCATTTACATCCTAAAATTTGGATGATCTGCCAGGTCTCTGCTACCCTGTATTTGGGAAGAAAATAACTATTTGTCCCTGTGCTCAGCATTTCCCCATCTATTACCAGATTTTTTTTTTTCATATCCAACACTGTTAAAGTGCTGCCAAGTCCTACTCAATTTACCAGCACAGCACCAAGAGCACACGTTATAGACTCACAAGCAGGATACATCCATGTGGAAGAATTTCCATTAAACTATTGACTAATAAAAATCTATATCTTGAAGCTCAACATCTTCCCTCTACTCTATGCTGCATTCATAGAGGGCAGAGAAGACCTGGCAGATTTCATTAAGGGATAATCCAGTAAAAAAAAAAAAAAAATTTCTTCTAGAATCCCTGCCACATGAGTCCATGGGTTGTTTCCAAGGGTACTGGTGCATCTCAGTCCTATTCAGCTAAGCAACACTAGGCAAAGCCTGTGGAAAAGTGCAATGCTGCTTTTGGAAGAAGAAAAAAAAAGAAGAACCCTAGAAAAACCCTTTTAGGTTTTTAATCATTCATTTTAGAGTTTTCCGTTGTCATGATTACAGCTGGTATATCAGATGGAAGGCGAAGCAGTTCTTCCACCTCTTCTTGTAGAGCTTCAGCCTTTTCAGTTAATAACATCTAGAAAGGAAGAGCATAAAAGTTGATGTATTAAGGAAACTACTGCACTCAAGCTTGACAGATAACATTAGTTACAACTTAAATACCAGAAAAGTCACAGAGCGACAGTAAAAAGACTTCTAATTGTATATTCCTCACCTTCGCTGAGCAGATGATTTGGTTTGCCTGACGTTTAGACAAATGTTCTATAGTTTTCACCATCATTTGTGGGTCAGCATTAGCCAAATGAGCAAGAGTAGTGTAACCTGCATTATAAAGTTGTTTGGCTCGGGCCTATAGAGGAAAAAAAAAAATAACCCAGATATTAATTATCATCAAGATTTATTGCAAATGGTACTAAAATATATACACACACACACACATACATATTAGTCTATCATGGCAGAATAGACTAAGAAAGCAGAATTGTGAAAAAAAATTAAGAATAAATTTTAAAAAAACCTATCTGTAGAAAATGAAAAGAGGTTGATCCATGGACAGTTTGGACAATGTTTTAGCTTTCCTTTGGATCCAAGTGCTAAGTACGAATTACAACAGATTTCTAGTCATAATCTGCAGCTAACACACCTTGCACCTTGTGTATCAAGGGTTTTAGGCCTCATAGGGAGCTCAGTGGCCGCAAATCCAGACACAGCTCAAACACAGTGCGGTGAGACACAGTTCGCTCTCCTGCATTATGAACAGTAATTGTGCAATATATGGTGGTCCTGAGCAGTCTGCCATTTTTTCACAAGCTCACGGTCACCATCTACAGATGTGTGAATGGACGCATGTCAGATTTTAGACACTGTAGCTGGTATGACAAAAGGGGCACATCCTTAAAAGCATGTTGCATTAAAGGAAATCTTCCATCAAAATCAAGCATCATAAAGTAGGGACACTTACTCATAGATCCAGGCACAGTGACTGTGGTAATCTTCTTATATTTGCTATCCATGGCCACCACCTTTCTAAAATTATGCTGATGATGGAGCCCCTCTGTGCTGTAGCTTCACTGTTATAATGAGAAGAGTGTGAGAAATGTTCTTCTCATTGCAACAGCCTGTGAATCTACAGCATGAGTGGCTCTGGAAACACCTGCCAGAGCCTTCAAGTTCATTAGCATATCTTTAAAAAGTTGATTTTAGAAGGAAGCAAAGCCATAACAAATATGAGAAGATTACTACAGTCAAGGTTCCTCAATCTAGGAGTAAATTTCGCTGGTTTATCATGCTTTATTTTGTTGGTAAATTTAATTTAAGAGTGTCACAAACTAAGCCAACTAATAGAAGGTGTAAAGTACAACTAGACAGTGTCACACCAAGCCAGATTTATCATCCAGCATCAGACACTTTAATAAATCTGTCTGTTTAGCATTTCATAGGATACCTTTAAATGTCATTTATTACTTTTATCCCTTTAATAAATTAGAGTGGGGAGTCTTTGTTGGACCCCCCATAACAGGTAAAACAGTGCATAAACAAGGTTCCCCCCTAAATGCTTCACAGCATGGGGACCTCCAGGATATTGATCCTGATGTCCCATAGAAGTAAATGGAGGACAGAAAAGAGTTCTGTCCTGTGGTCCATTGACTTGTTTGGGACTCAATGGCGGTTAACAGGACGGACCAAGCCGAGAAATCCAGAACAGATATGGGGAACTTTCCAACAGCGATCATATCCTTCTCCGCAAAACCCCAAAATCACTTCTGATAAAACTGCCCCAATAGCTACAAGTCTGTTTATTAAATGTTTATTACAAATGGTGCAAGATGCTAAACAGATTCTCAAAGTTCAACCAAAAAAAAAAAAAACTTTTCTAACCTCCAAAACACCAGCCACTTCCATCAAGGGGATAAGCTCTGATTTCACACAATAACTAAGTTTCTTGGTGACATCCAGAAGAAGGGCTTTATAGGCCCAGAATTCATCCAGCTCCTGTAATAAAACACAAGAGTTTTTGTAAATTAAAATAAAAGGAGGAACATCCCTTTGGAAACCAACTTGACTTCTCCAAAAGTATATGGTAATTAACCCTTAGCAACCAGTCTGTTTCAGACCTAAATGTCCAAGTACGTTTTGCCATTTTATTTTTCCACTCTCAACAACCAGAAGCCATACATTTTAAACCTTTCCTGTACCATAGCTGCATGAGGGCTCACAGTTTAGAGATTAAAGGGAACCTGTCATCAACAAGTGGCCTAATAAACCACTACCAGTATACTATCAAACTGAGTTATACCTTCTAGTTTTTGAATCTTTCATTGTCCAGTGTGACAATCAGCTAGAAAATGAAGTGAGATGTAACTTGGTTGTATAAAGTAAAGGTGGGGGAGAGTTTAAGTTAAGTTAAGGAGCTCTGAATGCCTACTCCTCTGATTGACATCATGCATACGACTTCAGGAGATCTGGTTAGTGAGATCTCTGAATGCAGGACCATCAATTACAGTGAAGGGGGCATCCAGAGGAAGAGAGCACAGCTTTAGTGTTAGAATCTCCGCCTCCTTGACTTTATACAACCAATTTACATCTCACTTCAAAGTTGATTTTCTGGATGATGCCTCCACGCTAGGTCATGAAAGAAACATGATCTAGAAGGTGTTCTACTGCTTGACAAAATAATGGTAGTGGTTTATTAGGTCAATTTCTGCTGACAGTTTCCCTTTAAGTTCCTTACACCCCAAAATTGTGCCATTGAATAGATTTAACTCAATTGAACCAGTCACCAGAAATATAATTTTAGCTGGTGACAGGTTCCAATAACCTTTGCTATGCAGATTTTTAAAAATGGCTTTTTTGTGCGTTTTGAATTATTTCAGTAGTTTTTATAAGTTCAATGCCCATCACCTGGCTCCCTGTCAGCAGCAAGTGTGAGTCTGCGGAAAGAGGCAGCTTTAGCCTGTGTCTCCTCATGCATTCTTCCTCCCTCCCCGACTGCTCAAAGCACATGACAAGCAGTGAGGAGGGATGAGGGAGCTGCACAAGTGTGGAGGAGAAGAGGCCGACACAGGAATACACAGGGTGTGGACTCACTACATGTTGCTTGCAGGGAGCCAGGTAATGAGAATTAAACAAATATAAACCTACGGAAAGGATTCAGAATGCTGACAAAGGCATTTTTAATAATTGCCACAGCATAGGCTAATGGAACCTTTCCTTGGTTCACTTTAAAGAATAACCTTTTCATGTTTTTGAGGAGTAATTGGGAATTCTGATGCTATTTTTTTCCCTTTTTTTTAACCATTTCGAGACCAATGGTCATTGGTACTGGAATGTCCAGGACATATTTTGCAGTTCTGCTCTGCTCTTTAAAAAAAACATATACGGTATTTGGAAAAGCTTTACAATTCATACACATTTTACTTTAACTTTTTTTATGACATGTGAGACTTTAGATTCTTAAGATAGTTTTAATAATGTTTTTTGTTTATAGAAAAACTATAACAAAAACATGTACAGCATCAATCCGTCACCCTTTCCCAGTTTCAGCTATAGATGCAAAGTGTGCATGTATTTCTACAAACTCTGCCACCCTGCAGCTTTTTCTACATTCTGCTTTCAAGCTGTAGGATGGGACAACTTCAAGCAGCTATAACTTTTGTACCATGGCACCTAAAAACACAATGTTGTTAAAGGGGTATTCCCATGAACACAAGTTTTTTAACCCCTCAATAACCTGGCCCTTTTTTGTGTTTGCATTTTTCATTCTTTACCTTCAAAAATCTATAACTTTATTTTTCCATGTAGAGATCTGTGTGAGGGCTTGTTTTCTACGTAACAAATTGCACTTCATAGTGATGGTATGTAGTATTTCACGCCATGTACTGGGAAGCGAGAAAAAAAATTGCAAATGCAGCGAAATTGGTAAAAAAAAAAAAAAAAAAAAAAGAAGCTTTGCAACGTTTTGTGGGCTTGGATTTTACAGCTTTCATTGTGCACCCCCAATGACATGTCTACTTTATTCTTTGGGTCGGTACGATTACAGGGATACCAAATTTGCATAGGTTTTATAATGTTTTCATACTTTGGTGTACGGAGGTGTGGGTGGTGTAATTCTTTGGTTTTTGATGGCGTTTTCATTGCTTCTATGTTTAGGCCTGTGCGACCTTTTGATCACTTTTTACAGAATTTTTTATATTTTTAAAAATAGCAACAAAAAAAAAGTGTCCTTTTCGACTTTGGCCACCATTTTCCATTTTGGGGTTAAACTCAGTCAAAAACAGTTATTATATTTTAATAGAGCAGGCATTTTACATGACTTCTAGGGAAAGGGTATGATTTGAATTTTTAATATATATTTTTTTATTTACCATTTTTCAACCCCCCCCTACCCGGGGTACTTTAAGCCTAGGTTGTCTGATTGATCCTACCATATGCTGCCATACTACAGTATGGCAGTATATGGGGAATTTCCTCATTCATGACAAAGTGTGAATCACACATGGTAATGAATATGTTAAAACCAGGAAGCCTTGGGTCTTCAAAAGACCCGACGCCGTCATAGCAACCGATATTTTATATACTGTATATTTTATAATTGTAGTTCCAGACAATTTTTATTTTGCCCCAATGAAAATTGGAGTTCAAAAAATTGTTTGCTGTAATGGGACCTAGGATTATCAATAAAGCTTTACCAAAGGTCACAGTAGGCAGAGCGGTCCGTCTTTAACTAGGGGTCATCTGTAAGTCGGGTGTCCTTAAGTAGGGGACTGCCTGTGTATAAGTAACACATTTATAAAGCCACACGTGTCAGAGCTGGGTGGTGGTAGCCATGTTTCGCTTTCTGGGGCTCTGCAGCAACACTGCAGGAAGGGCATATGAACACATGTCATCATTGCTAAACTAACAATCTAATGGCTGTGTCCTTTGGACTACTTGGAAACTTTTATTAATTACCGTATATAAGTATAAGTGGAGTTTTTCATCACAAAAAATTATTTGAAAAACTCGAATTATACTCAAGTCTATGGGGGAAAAAAAAACCCCACACACTATGTACTCACCTTTCCGACGCTCCCTCTTCTGTCTTCAGCTCCGGCTTTGTGCGCGTTTCCGTCACAAAAACCATGAATCAGCCGCATGCTAATATCATAGTGTGTGCACCCCCATCGGCACACATGGTTGTCAGCAAGCTGCTGACGCATGGTGTGTGTAATAATAGGACGAATGACAGAAGAGGAACCTTGGGGGGTTGGGGGGCTGCAGAGTCGGAAAGATGAGTACAGGCAGTCCCCGGGTTACATACAAGATAGGGTCTGTAGGTTTGTTCTTAAGCTGAGTTTGTATGTAAGTCGGAACTGCATATTTTATCATTGTAATCCCAGCCAGAACCTTTTTGGTCTCTGTGACAACCCAACATTTTTAAAATCCAATTGTCATAAGAATCAATATTAACACTAAAGCTTCATTACAGACACATTTGATAACTGTTATAGCTGTTTATTGTAGCCTAGGACTAAAGTACAATAAATTACTAATATCCAGAGGTCCGTTTGTAGCTATGGGTCGTATGCAAGTCGAGTGTTCTTAAGTAGGGGACCGCCTGTACAGAGTTTTTGTTTTTTTTAGGCTGGGCAAGGGGTTGTGGCTATATACTCAGGGGCATGTGCTTGCTGGCTGTATACTGGGGATGCTGTAACCAATGCATTCCCCAGCCTAGGCTTATACTCGAGTGAATAGGTTGGTGGTAAAATTAGGTGCCTCTGCTAATAATTGGATCAGCTGTTACTCGATTATACATGATAGATTAGGAAACTGTTCTGTTGCAATATTATACAGCCATTCTTTATTTTTATTCAGCTGATTAAACTTCAGAACAGGTCACCAAATTTAAAATGTATTTATTATGCATAAAAAAAAAAAAAAAAAAGTTTCCTCTTTTTCTGGATTCACACATACTTCATTAGATCGTCCTCTACAAGCTACTTTTCATTATATCAAGCAACTAAAATATAGAAAAAATAAAATAAAAAAATAGACGGTCCCCTACTTAAGGACACCCAACTTACAGACGACTCCTAGTTAAAGAGGGACGCCTCTGCCCACTGTGGTGAAGCTCTCTGGAAGCCTATCTTTAACCCCTTAACGACTTGGCCTTTTTTAGTTTTTTCACTTCCATTTTTCACTCACCAACTTCAAAAATCTATAACTTTTTTATTTTTCCACATAAAGAGCTGTGTTATGGCTTATTTTCTGCGTAACAAATTGCACTTCATAGTGACGGTATCTAATATTCTATGGAGTGTACTGGGAAGCGGGAAAAAAATTCCAAATGCAGTGAAAAAGGTGAAAAACCACATTTGTGACGTTTTCTTGTGGGCTTGGATTTACAGCTTTCACTCTGCGTCCCAAATGACATGTCTACTTTATTCTTTGGGTTTGTACGATCACGTGGATACCAAATTTGTATAGGTTTTATAATGTTTTCATACATTTAAAGAAATTAAAACCTCCTGTACAAAATATTTTTTTTTTATTTTGCCATCTTCTGGGGCCAATAACTTTTTCATACTTTGGTGTACGGAGCTGTGGATGGTGTCATTTTTTGCGAATTTTGATGGCGTTTTCATTACTATAATTTTTGGGACTGTGCGACCTTTTGATCACTTTTTATTAATTTTTGTATATTTTTCAAAATGGCAAAAAAATGCCATTTTCGACTTGACGCTATTTTCCGTTACGGGGTTAAACGTAGTGAAAAAACAATATCATATTTTGATAGATCGGGCATTTCGGACGCGGCAATACCTAATGTGTTTATGATTTTTACTGTTTATTTATTTTTATATCAGTTCTAGGGAAAGGGGGGTGATTTGAATTTTTAGGTTTTATTATAATTTTTTTTTTTTTAACTTTTTTTTATTTTTACTTTTACTATTTTTCAGACTCCCTAGGGTACTCTAACCCTAGGTAGTCTGATCGATCCTATCATATACTGCCATACTTCAGTATGGCAGTATATGTGGATTTTACTCCCCATGCATTACAATGTGCAATTAGCACATTGTAATGCATGGGTTAAAACAAAGTAGCCTCGGGTATTCGGAACACCCGAGGTTACCATGGCGACGGATTGCCGCTCCCCGTGATGTCATCGGGGAGCAGCGATCCACGACAAGATGGCGGCGCCATCTCTTTGAAGCCGCCGGCAGCAATGCCGGCGGCGATCGAGGTGAAAACACCGGATCGCGGGTGTTACCGGTAAGCCTTTGCTGCAATATGCAGCAAAGACTTACCGGCTATGGAGAGGGCTCGGCCCGCGAGCCCTCTCCATACACCGGGACCCGGCGCGCGCCGTACTAGTACTAGTCGGGAAGGGGTTAATCCCAGGCTGCAAAGATCAGCTCCAATTGTCACTGGGGCAAAAACCAATTTTTTTGTCTAGATCTACAATTAGAAAGTACAGTTTCGACTTGCATACAAATTCAACTTAAGAACAAACCGCCCGTTTGAGGAATTAGGATACTTTATCACCTATAAGACTTCTTACCATAGCGAATGGTCTCGCCTCATTATTGCAACTCAGCCTTCATTCAAGTGAAGGGGTCATCAATAAAAGCTAGAAAACTCCTGTAATGTACACGTTAAATTATTTCCACCTCATTTGGAAGCATTTAGAAGTGGTTATCTTGTGAAGTTACCTCACAGAAATGCAATACACACGAACAGAACGATGCAGAAGAGCCAAGAAGATTCTGAATAAACCCTCTTGGCATGTTGAATTTTGAAGACACAGTCCATATATCAAGCTCCTTCACGAGGGCATGTAGAATGAAGGATAAATAGAGGCGGTTCACCACTCTTTCTTCTGCACTCTAAAATAGATTTTTTATGAGAAAATGTCCAGATGATAATAGAAAATTCTACAATTTCAATACTCATTCCTGGAAAAAACATTTACGGTAACTTCTACTTAAAAGGCATATACACACACACACACACACACACACACACACACAAATACACTTAAATAAAGACATAAATAAAAATTAACTCCTAAAATGGTCTCTCTCTATTGACCTTGATTTGACAGAGCACTGGGCATTGTCAAAACTATCTCTCCCTTCCTGCCCGGGTGAACCTGATTAAAATGATTGCTACGCAAAATTCTCTATCCTGCGGCAGGCCCTGGTTTATATAACATGCCATTTCTTTCAGAAACTGTACAGCAATGTGGGAGGCAAGAGAGTTAGGGTGGCCACTCATCTCCTATTAACACCCTGTGTATTAGAGAAGATTAGCATAACACACGCCTCCAGCCCCTCCTCTGACCAAACACAAAGGTTGCTCCAGAATCTGTGTAGCTGTCCCTACTGCTCATCTCCATACAAGTGAGGTGGTGAAATGCCCTCTTTATTTATTAAATAACTATAGTTTTAAAACTTTTATTTTTTTTCCCCCCAAAGGCTGGCTGGAACAAGCGATTCCAGAACATCATAGTACTGCATGGGTGAGGAACTTACCTTGGTCCGTGCTGTACTATTACGTCCTGCATCGCAAAAGATTTAAAGGGAACATGTCAGCAGAAAATGACCAAATAAACTACTAACAATATGTTGTCCAGCATCTAAACACCTTTTAGATCATGCGTCTTTCATGACCTGACAGTGGCATCTTCCAGAAAATCTACTTTGAATGGAGATATAAACTAGTTGGATAAAGTCATGTAGGTGGAGAGTCCACTGACGTCAAACTTTCCTTCCTTTAGCGTGCCCCCCCCCCCCTAAGCCGTGATTAACTTTTTCATTGAGGTATGCAAAACTCTCCACCTCATTGTTCACCTCCAATTTACATATAACTACAACACTGATTTTTTGGATGACAACACTGGGCCATGATAGAAACGTGATCTGGAAGAGATTAAAAAGCTTGACAACATAGTGGTAGTGATTTATTAAGTCAATTACTGCTGACAGATTCTCATTAATAATTAACCACCACCAGATTTTTGGTTTAAGGGGTTGTCCGGGAGTTATTAAAAAACAAAAAGGTGGCCGGGAGGGGGCCGCTTAAAAAATAAAAAAAATAATATGTACTTACCTTCCGACGCCCTCCTCATGTCCAGTTCTGCGGTCGCTCTGGTCCGCGCACCATGTAAACAAACATGGCCGCCGAAGCAGTGCTGGATTCAGCTTCTGGCTGGACCCGACAACCATCCGACCCGCGTACACAGTGCTGTGAATAGGGATGGGTGGGCGTGGCCAGCCGGAAGCTAAATCCAGCACTGCTCTGGTGGCCATGTTTGTTTGCATGGCACGTGGACCAGAGCGACAGCAGCATGGGACACCCGGAGGGCAAGCACATCTTTTTTTTTTTTAGGCAGCCCCTCCCGGCCACCTTTTGTTTTTTCATAACTCTCGGACACCCCCTTTAAGGGTCCCAAAGTCACACAACAACTTTGCTTTACTCTTTATCCTTCTCAGTTTCCTTCTCTGTACATTACCTTCTTCACACTTTGACCAGATACTTTTCTTGCAAGAAAACTTTCTGGCACTCCAACATTTCCAGCCACTTTCTGATCAACTGGGTCAAGTAGATTGAACTAAAAAATATATTTTGAAAGTACAGTAGTAAGTCATTTTTATAAGGAATATATACATTTCTGTAGTGATTCATTTAAACCAAATTATATCACTTTTTTTTCTCAAGCATTTATATCTTTCAGATTTCCATGATTATAGGGTCAAAATCAGGCCATTTTCAATTTTTTTATATCCTGCTTTCCAAAGCCAACTTTTTTTTGTCCCCCCCCCCATGATTGAAGGGCGGAGGGCTGAAACATACATTTGGGGTGACACGCTGCCTACTGGTCTCTGGGTATGGGTTTTGTATATCAATATAATTAAATTTGTGCTTGATCAAAGGAGATTGTGATATTTGTGTTCACTCTAGCATATTGGATACACCTTTTTGGTATTAGCCTTTTACCCAGACTACTGGGTTACCTGTTAAATTTTAGTAAATTGCAAGCCAGTTTAGTGTGGGCATTATGCCATAACCTTTCCTTGCTCATGGAAGTGAAAAATAAAGCCAAAAGTAATTATGCAAATGAGCCTGAGGGGTCCTAGGCTCCATATATGTTAATGGAGCCTAGAAGCCCCTCAGGCTCATTTGCATATTGTTTAAAGCCTTTTTTTCTTTAAAACAAGGGGATAGAAAGCTTAAAGGAGAGTGGCAAGAGGGGGCACACACCAGTATCTCAGTGTTCTTGGGTGACAATCTATGACCCTGGTGGTAGATGTCCTTGGTTTACAGGCGGTTGTGTAATTGGTACCCAACTTTTTCTGCTTACAGACTGTAGTAGATTATCTGCCATACAAATAGTACTTCTTAGTGATACATTGCACAGAAAATTAAATGGTATTTGTAAGCTGGAAAAAAGTGGAGGACAAGACAATAAAACGCACTTGCGTCATTTTTTTTACCTGCCTGAAGTAAATCATCCAGTCTGGGCTGCACTGAGTCACCATATCATAGGGAGTCACATGGTAAAGAAGATGAAGATAGCTCTGTAGTACTAGTCCCTCAAGCCCCTTTCTTAGATCATTATATAGCATGTCACAGTAGGATAAATCAATTGACCCTATAGAATAAGATACACATGAGTATAATATGATAAATAAGCCATGTATACTGTTGTAATGTTTATGCTTTAGCCACAACTCACCTTTGTAAGTTGCCTGCCCCAGCCGTGACACCTCAAATATCAGCTGCTGAGTTTCAGGGCAATGCTTGGTGTATACGAGACCTTTGCTTGTGAGATACTCCATAGATTCTTTTGTTATATCCCATAAGGATTTTTCTTTACTCAGATGTTTTTGTTGGACGCTGAATAATGTATAACATGCAAATTGATAGATCTCTTCTGCTGTTTTTGCAATCTTTAAAAATAAAAATGAATTACAGTACAGTCATTGTAGAGTAACACACTTCTTGTAGCTTGGTCTGCCATTTTCCCAAACAGGAAACCTGTCTCTACTTATGGAGGAGGCTCCATTCTATGTTCTGAATGTAATCGTATGCAATGCTGCATGGATCTATTATAAGGCATTGGGGTACATGTATCAAATTTTTGGCTTGCCTTTTTCTTTAATTTTTGAGACTTTTCATGGTTCTTGTGCTCATTTGCAACTTTCTTTGCGCCTAAAACTTTCTCCTTTCAAAGTTCACCATTGTCTAGTTTCCTGTGAAAGTTGCGACTTTTTTGGGCAAATCTATGGCTGCCCCTGACTAGGCGTAGAAATTAGCTGGGGAACGGTTTGCATCTTTTGGAGACTTTTCGTAAAAAGTCGCAAATACACAATATGTCAATAAAGAAAAAAAACGTTAAGATACATTTGACTAGAAGGAAAGCCAAGAAAAGTCTCAAAGCCAGACTTATAATGCATGTGCCCATTGAGGTTTATTTGGCCTTAACAGTTTTAATCATATGATGGATCTAGAGCAGCATTGTGGAAAACTAAAACTAATTAATAGGTAAAACCAACCCAGGATACTTTTCTTTGGCAGAATTAAAAGGGGCGACATTGGACATTGAAAGATGACCAATTGCAATTTTGGGCACTGACCCATGTATTGTCCGCTAATAAACCTTCAGAATATCTCCCAACGTACACACACAATCAATCTAAAGTCAAACCAATATGAGCAACTAGAAAGAAAAAAAAAAAAAAAAAAAATATAGGGGGAACTAAATACACCATTTGGGTTACATAAGAATTATTCAGCAAAGAAAATATTTAACTGAATTCTATGAAGGTCAATTATATGTAGACCTGTCATAGACATACATATAACCACAAAAAAAAAAAAAAAAAAAAAAAAAAAAAAAAAAGACTGCCACTACAAAAATTATGTATATTAAAATTAAATATTTGTTTCATATTCCTAAAAATATATGCAAATCCATTAGTGATGCATTTTTATGATAAATTTTGATGTACATTTTTGTAGGTGATACACACAATCTAGAAGTTAGGAACATATCTTATTCACTTCTTATTCTGCCCAAATACAGGCGGTTCCCTACTTAAGGACACCAGACTTACAGACGACCCCTAGTTACATACAGACCTCTCTGCCAACTGTGACCTCTGGTGAAGCTCTCTGGATGCTTTACTATAGTCCCAGACTACAATGATCAGCTGTAAGATGTATGTAATAAAGCTTTATTAATAATCCTTGGTCCCATTACAGCAATAAATTTGGAACTCCAATTGTCACTGGGGCAAAAAATAATTTTTGTCTAGAACTACAATGATAAAATATACAGTTTCGACTTACATACAAATTCAACTTAAAGGGAACCTGTCACCAGGAGACCAATTTTTAGCACTCCCCCAGTCCCCACAGAGCATAGTACATACACTGCCAAAGTGTTTTTGTATTAAAAATATCTTTTTTTTCTGTAAAACCTATGTTATATTGTACCTTTCATTAGCATGTGCTGTGTGACTAGGCAGTTGCCAAATGGGAGGGTCTGGAAAGGAGCAGTTTCCCCCTCACCCTTGGGGAACAGCTACTCCATGTGACCTTTTCAAATATATGAAAACACCCATCACTTGGCTTAGCGACGCCCCCTGCTCCTCTACAGCCAATCCTGAGTGTGGGGAGTTATTCATATATTTGAAATGGTCACATGTTTCCCAAGGGTGGGGGGGGGGGACTGCTCCTTTCCAGTCCCTCCTTTTTGGCAACTGCCTAGTCACACAGCAGATGCTAATGAAAGGTACAATATAACATATCTTTTTTTCTGTAAAACCAATTTTTTATACAAAAACACTTTGGCAGTGTATGTACTATGCTCTGTGGTGACTGGGGGAGTGCTGAAAATGGGTCTCCTGGTGACAGGTTCCCTTTAAGAACAAACCTATGCAACCCATCTTTTACGTAACCAGGGGACTGCCTGTAATCAGAGAGTAAAAATAAAAGGAAATAACAGTTGATTTACCTGCATATATATTCTATGGCAGAGAATCTCATGGTGTAAAGGGACCATTACAGCCATTTTCCTGCAACACTACATATTCACTATCCACTAAAGAAGGAAGATGTTTTTTTTAATTCCGCAGTATTATTACTTGGATATTTGTACTAAAGGGATTTTAAGGCCTATTAGTAAGCATAAGATGACCATTTTTACAGAGCAATGGCATGGGAAGCAGCAATTCAAACATTTAGTAAACCATGGTAAAAATATAAGCAAACATTTTTAACTTGCTCAATAATATTGAAAGCTATGGTGGATACATACGGATATTTGTCTTTCCACAAGATTTAGCGGGCAGACTTGACTACTTAAGGGGACACTGATTGGGTATGTGTAGGAACTTTAAAGTTTTAAGTGTAATGGACAGGAAGCATATTTGTATCACTATTTGTGGCAAGGCCCAAGAGTTATGGCCTTTTGGGAACAGGTCAGGTAAGCTGTCTGCACGTATCTGGAGCCCCAGTTTCCCTTTGACACAAATGGGGAGATGTGATACCAAAGGTAATAGCTGGGCGGACACAAATCTCCAAAATGTAACAGCAAAAACAGTCAAGCATGCCATCCATTAGATGTGGTTCTGACCAATGGCTACTGCTCATCCTGGAAAAACTATACTACATAATGAGGATTTGGGTGAAGGCAGGCCAGCAAGGAAAGGGTTCCGGGATTCTTCCAATGCGATAAATTTATCTCTTGTTTTCCCACCCACTATCTAGTGTTATGAATAGATTCTCACTCAAGTCTCACCAATAATTGCTTAGATCTGGTTAATTATCTGTGCTCCTGCTCATCTGTGCAACCTATGCAGTAGATGCATGGGGCATATTACTGTATATACTCGGGTATAAGCCGACCCAAGTATAAGCCGAGACCCCTAATTATCCCACCAAAACTGGGAAAACCTATTGACTCGAGTATAAGCCGAGAGTGGGAAATGCATTGGTCACAGACCCCCCCCTTAGTATATAGCCAGCCCAGCCTGCCCCCAGTAGTATACAGCCAGCCCAGAGTTAAAAAAACAAAACAAAAAAAAAAAATTATATACTCACCCTCCGGTGGCTCCGATGCGCAGCACTGCTCCCCCTATGTCCGCGCGGGTCCTCTGTGTTCTGCAAGATCGTGCAGGGCGCCGCCATAGTCCTCTCCAAGGCGGCAGGCGCATAGTATGACGCTCCGCTGCTGTCGTCATGCTAGGCGCCGCCCGGCAGAAAAACATTGCGGCGCCCAGCACAATGTTACAGAAGATGGGCGTAGAATCCAGAAGAGGAGCCGCGATGACATCAGAGGAGCCTTGCGCATCGGGGCCATCGGCGGGTGAGTATATAAGTTTATTATTTTTTTAAAGTCCATTGACTCGTGTATAAGCCGAGGGGATGTTTTTCAGCACATTTTTCAGGAGTATATACGGTATTTGGTAAATAAAACAAAATTTGAAGAAATGTTTTATTTCAAGCATGAAAATGGCACCAAAGAGGAGCTTAAAGGACACCTGTCATCAGGTCTGTGTCACTTGTCCTGTCACCTCTACCTGTTGGAGCAGCTCACAAGGATCCCATCCCAGCCTTTATCTAGTTATTTCATACATTATTCATTGTAAAATCATCTATTCTTTATCATATAAATGAGGCTGGTCACATGGTCAGAGGCAGTGATGTCACCCCTGTTATCCCTCCCCTCTCCTCCCCCTGCTCATGTCTGTGTGTAATGTATAGTAAAGTATGGCTAGAGTGTGTGCTGCATCTGCTGACATGCTGCATCCTCCTAATATACAGGTGAGGGACACAGACATCAGCTACACATGAATCTGACATGTTCTGCTGTAACATGGCTGCTGCCTGGAGCTGCTGTATCTCCCCTGTACACACACACACATGCACACAAAGGCTGCAGGGGGCGTGGCCACCAGCAAGCACATCATTATACAGCCTCACATCATTATACAGGCTGTCAGTAAAGCACTGGGGGTGTGGCTGTGCCTCCCACTCATGAATAGAGTGGACAGCTTGAATATGCTAATGACTCATTGGACATTTCACAGGTCATTTGCATACAGCTTTAGGACCTCATTGCTTAGGTTTACAGGCATGTAGAGGGACAATGAAGGGATAGAGGCAATGCTCTCTAATGGCAGTTTATGAAAATATATTTAGTTTAGGGGGGTTATTTTGCATGACGGGTTCTCTTTAAACATCACTTGTATTTTTACCCTGGGTGAATAATAATAATAATTGGATTGATGCTTCCCGTACCACATCTCTGTAAGTGTGAAATTGAAGAAATAGGTCAACCTTGAAGTATGCACCCACAGATCCATTCTTTGGATCTGAAATGATCATATCAAATGATCACTATAGTACTATAGATTGCTTTTTGTGTATGATTATTTTACCTTTAGGCCAATTAATGAAAGTAGCAAACTTTGGAATCCCTTTCCACAGTCGTGCATTAGATTGCTGTAACAGTTCTCTGGTGGTTTACTGACCAGTTCACGGACCTAGAAATAAAGGAAAGAATAATATGACACACAAGCCAGTGATTTAAAAAAAAAAAAAAATGGACAGCTAGGGAGTCCTTTCAGGCTATAGCATCAGATCTTGTAGTGAGAGAACAGGAACTCCGGGCTCCTTCTCCAAATATTCTTGTGGCTCACAATTCATTTCATTTCAACATACAGAACACCATCATCCCAAAAAAAATTGTACTCTTGGACTGTCTACACTGTTGTGTTAACTGATAGGGTACTCAATATCCAAGTCTTGTGTAAAGTAAACTGAGAAGTTGACATTCAATTCCTTGCTGAGTATTAGTTCTCACTCTCAACTTAGTAGCTTAACGTTATAGGTATTTGTAGAACAATGAACGGAGTCAGCTCTACTTACTCCACCTGTTCATTGACCTCAGAGCTGCATCCCAGAACGCCCGAGGCTGGGGCAAAGCATAGGATAAATGTAGTAATTCCAGTGCAGGCTCCCACAAGGTCTAAAACGAAATCTTTATTTGTGCATCAGAAAAGGTACATCCCATAAAAGTACATGGATGGAAATTGATCATTGCATCCATGTACTTTTATGGGATGTACCTTTGCTGATGCACAAATAAAGATTTCCTGTTAGACCTTGTGGGAGCCTGTGCTGGAATTATTACATTTATCTTATAGGTATTTGTGGTAGTCTCATTTGCTTAGCTTAGTTACCACTTACCCAAGCCCGTACTAGTATAGTCATTGCACAGAAGGTTTTTTTTTATTATTATTACCTCTACAACCACCAGTTTATATGAAATAAAAATTGGGCTAAAAACAAAATAGGCTTGACATACACAGTAGTGAAATATATTTTACCATTTCTTTGTCCTTTTCTTGTATGATGAGAATACTTTCCCCAGCACTGTCAATGCCAGCTCGACCAGCCCTGCCAACCATCTGTTTATACTGGGCTCTCTTGAGAAAATCCTTAGCTACGTATGGTGCCCTCAAAATAACCCTGAAATGGACAATAGAAGATGGTACACACATGACAATGTTGAGCCAGGTGAATAGAAGGAAAAGAGTCTCTTCAGACAAGTCTACCTTGGGCTCTATATCAGCTAGAAGCATTGTAGTATTATAGTAAAAGATGAGAATCAGTGGTCCTGTGTACTACGCAACAGGAGATGCAGTCCATCTCCATCCAATAGGAGGATCTCATCTATAAAATGAAACCAGAACCATGGTTGTACCGGTTATCAAACTCAAGAAAGGGTTGTCTACAGTAACACTCCCCCTCCAACCTGAGTGACTTTTATTTAATTGAAAAAAACAGGACAGATTTAAAGGGGATGTACACCTATGAACTGGATAGGGGATAACAATGTGATCAGTAAGGGCAATGACTGCTGGGAACCCAACCAATAAAAAAAAATAGGACCCCTGACTGTTTCAGTAGATATTATATATAGATTTTAAAAGTTTTTATGGGATTGCAAAGTTTCGGGTTGGGGGGGGGTGGGCTTGGGGTCAGAACTATTCTTCCCTCTCTCAGTCCAAAACCAATAATTAAGAAGGAAAAGGTAATATGAAGGGTAATCAGCCACAGCCAGTGTAAGCGAACACTGACCTTCTGGCAGGTAAATTAACCCCTGCTGCCAAGGTAGAAGTGCAAGTAAGAAGACACAAGACTCCAGAAGAATAGGCCTCTTCCACCAATTTCCTCTCATCGCTGGTCAGTCCACTGTGGTGATAAGCAATCCCAAAAGGAACAGTTCGCTTCAAAACTGAACATATGGTTCCATTTCCAGTATTCCTCAAGTCTTCAATCAGCTGCTTCTTTTCTGCTTCTCTGTGACCCAAGTATGCCCTTCAATGCATAAGCAGAATTTGAAGAAATTATTCAAAAAAAGCAAAAAAACTAATGAATGAATTAGCTATAGCATTATAGTAAGTGTGCACCAAAATACAAAACAATAAAAACTATTGGTAATAGTAAACAACGCCATCAACAACCTACTTTATACAATAATAACAAGAAAAAAAAAATCTTACTTGTTGAGGTATTTGCAAATCATTTCTGCAACATTTTCACAATTCTTTTTGGTGGGGCAGAAGACTAAACAGGAGTGATTCGGAATCACCTCAGTCACCAAAGCAATGATGTGATCAGGATCCATTCTAAGCATGTTACTGGAATACTTCAATATAAACAAGATAGAAATGTATAGTAAAACATATGCCTACATATGCAAATTATAGATTGTACATGTTTAGAAATTATTCCAAATGTCCAAGTACAAATAATTAGTGTGCAGAGAAGGATTGACAGTGGGATTCTCAGAAAATCTTTGTGTGCAACCTAACAAAATAGCAAGTTAAACCGCCATACATTATGGAAAATGGTTAAAGGACATCCACCACCAAGATGATCCAAAGGGTGTATGTGGAGCAGCACTTTGATCGCTACCACCAAGATGAAGTATTGTAAACCAAGCACACTGACATACTGGTGTGTGCCCAGTCTGGCAGGATCTGCTCTTCTAAAAGGACACCTGTCATCAGGTCTCTGTCACTATTTCTCTCACCTCTACCTGTTGGAGAAGCTCACAGGTAGAGCCTGGTCCCAGCCTTTATCTAGTCAATTTATACGTTAATCATTGCAAAATCCTCTTTTTATTATGTAAATGAGGCTGTTCACATGGTCAGAGGCAGTGATGTCCCCCCTCCCCTCTCCTCATGTCTGTGTGTAATGTATAGAAAAGCATTGCTAGTGTCTGCTTTATCTGCTGACATGCTCTCCCTCCCATTCACATGTGTAAGACACAGACATCAGCTACACATGTACCAGACGTGTTCTGCTATAACATGGCTGCCTGGAACTGTTGTATACACACACAGGCTGCAGGGGGCGTGGCCGGCAGCACCAGGAAGCACATGGAGGAGCCATTACACCATTATACCTCACATTATTATACAGGCTGTCAGTCATGTGTATAGGGGTATCTCATACACACAGGCTGCAGGGGGCGTGTCCGCCAGCACCTGGAAACACATTGAGGAGCCTTTACACCATTATACAGGCCGTTTATGAAAATATATTTAGTTTAGGGGTTAATTTGCCTGACAGGTTCTCTTTAAGCATCTTATGCCATTGTTTTTAAGAAAAATGGCTATTAAATTATGCAAATGAGGGGTTTCAGGCTCCATTAACAGCTTTTTTTTCGTAAAAAGAGAGCAGATCCCGTCACAGGGGGCACACACACCAGTATGTCAGTGTGCTTGGTTTACAATACTTCATCCTGGTGGTAGATTTCCTTTAAATTGGAATGTATCTCCAGTTTTCTTTTTCATCCATGAAAACCACATTCTGAAACAGATTACTTTTTTTCTAATATTTTACATCAGCCTCATGGCAATGGACAGCAATAGACTGGGGTAAAATAATTAAGTTGTATGGAAGAGATGTAGATCAACAGTCACATCATTTATTCTCAATAGTGGATGTAAATGAGTTTTAGAAAAAAAAACCTGCAAATGCCATGTGGCCGAGCCCCGTAACTACATGTACAAATTTGACTTACCTTGTAGTTTAGCACCCGTGATAACGTGAAGTTGTTTTCTTCTTTATTGTCAACTTCATATATGCTGTCTCTTAATTTAACATACTCCTTTAACTCAACCTGTATATAATTAAACAATGTGGTATATTAAACAATATAAAATATGTGAAACTTTACCTGGCTCCCTGCCAGATCCCTCTGATGAGTCTCAGAGAGAAAAATTCAAATGACAGCTTCCATCTGCGCTAATATATTCACTACTCTGCTGGTTGCTGCCCCACCCCCTCCCACATCATCTGGGGGTGGGGGGGCAGGAAAAAAAAAAAAAAAAA
Source organism: Engystomops pustulosus (assembly GCF_040894005.1). NCBI lineage: Eukaryota > Metazoa > Chordata > Amphibia > Anura > Leptodactylidae > Engystomops > Engystomops pustulosus. The sequence goes on from NC_092411.1 coordinate 189,362,937, forward strand.
AAAAAAAACACTAACAGAGCAGTGCATATATTTTAGAGAAGATGGAATTTGACATTTGAAATTTTCCTCTCTGGACTCCGCCTGAAGCATCTGGCAGTGAGCCAGGTAAAGTTTCACATACTTTAGTTCAAACACCATATAACACATAGATTTTTTTTTTTTTTTTTTAAATATATTTGGCATATACAGTACTTTGTCTAAAGCAACCTGTCCCATGATCAGAATAGCACTCTGGTGACAGGTTCCCTTTAATATAATATTTTTGTGGGGGCTACAGCAGAACTGGGTTTTCAAATAAAATGTATGTCTGTATAAAGTATTGTAATAACAAGACTGTTAGATTCCCTTTAAAGGGGTATTCCGGGAATATGAACGTTTGACACAAAAACCCTTGATGATATTAATAAATGAATACAACATTACTCAATGTCATTAGTCACAAAACGGAGCTTAAATAATTTGATTTTATGATTTACAAAATTTATGGCTTCTCTAAAGTAGGTGGAGTTATCACCCAGATGGCCGCCACTGGAAACTACAAGTTCCGTGATCCTTTAGTTCTCAGTAACTCCTCCTCCCTCTTATGCTCTGCTAACAGTGATGATCTAACAGGTTTTCTTGCTCTGTTACCATAGTAATGATGTGTCTGCCATCACCACAAGACTGGCCATACTGAATGCACTGCAACCAACTGACTACAGCCAAACGTAATGGTGATCACATGACCTGCCCAGGCAGGTACAGGACATGTGATGTGGACATGTGACCAGCAGCCATCTTCTGTCCAGCAACGGACCGCGCGGAGGAAATTAACGGACTGATTAAAGGGCCAGTAGCATTTCAATTCTTTATTACAATGTATGTCACCAGAATTTTCTGCTAAGGGGAGCAAAATTTTAAATAACAACTTATTACACATTAGCTTATATTTTGTGTGCCCACTTGTATATGAATTATGCCGATTCCTGGAATACCCCTTTAACCATTATCACCTTGACCTCTAATTAAACTGATTAAAAGGTCATCATTGATTTTTGATTTCCTTCAAAGTGGACTATGAACATTATCTGCATACATTCTGAATTTTCTTCACTTTCACACTCCTTTCTATGAAACTAGGTTGTGTGTATTGGTGAAGAAATTACAATATAAAACGCCTGCTAAGAATGAGGACAGATACAAGAAATTAATCTAATATACATGCTGATAAATTAGCTTGTAAATACATTTACCAATATAATATTACAAACCAACAGAATCATCATACAAGACAAACCTATATGAACCCAACTATAACACTCCCTACCAAATCAACAATATGAAAAAAAAAAAAAAAAAAGAAGTAAACACTTACAGGTCTAAAGTTATCTGTATAATAATCTGCTTTCAGGAATTGTTGTAGCTCATTCACATTGTTTAAGGTTGCACTCATTCCGATGATTTGTGTGGTCTCTGTAAATGAGCAGAAATACATATCAGGGTAGGAGGGGAAATGCAGTCACTTTTACCTTCTTTAGTGCTTCAGTATTGATCATAGCACTGGAAGGATTAAACTGCCACAATCTGTGTGAATGAAAATTACGGAAATAATCTGGCCATCAGGCTGTAGCAGGAGCGCTTTTTACACTAGTCAGCTTTGAGTGATCATTACTTATTGTAATGTGGGAGGATAAATGATAAAAAAAAAACAAAAACATTTTTTGTTGTCTCGCCTCAAACAGTTGAATAAAAGTTACATGTACCTTATAAAGTCCCCAATAAATAATAGCATAGAAACAAATCCTCACTGGGTAAAATGTCCATAAAATAACATCATAATGCACAACAATAAACTCTTTGTGTGCAAATCTCTCAGCTCCCAGAAAGCTGGTCTAGCGTCAAAGGTTCTAGTTTCTCAAATAATCGGGGGAAAAAAAAAAAAAAGACTTACCACTTGTATAAAGAACCTTAGACAGAGCCATTTCCAAGACTGCACCCCGGCTTCCTTCACTAAGCATATGCAACTAACAGAGAGGAAGGAATACAATAAATTCGGCATAAAGATATCAACATCGCCTAGAAGTATTTAGACTAAAAGTATGAGGAGTATCTCGAAAGGTCAATAACTTTTCAACCAACTTTGTAAACATGAACAATACAAGCAAATACAAGAAACTTTGTAATATATCTTATCGGCACAAAGTGCATCCTAACTAATTTTGGCTCTTCTCATCTTCCCTCCTTATTTGACTCATGCATACAAAAATAACATGTGCTAGCCATTGTTTCAGTGGCTAGGACATAATTTCATCTGCTTCTATCTGCTCGCGCCCATGGTGTTGGATTCCACAGCCCATGCATAAGCCAGCTACAAATTCAACTGGATCCCAACTTGGGACCTCATTAACATGAACTGCAACTTTTTCACATTGAGAACTGCATCATTTGTGGCACTGGTTCAATTTTATTTAGGGAAAATGGGCAGTCCATGGAGAACAACTGGTGGGATTGGGTTTTATTGAACAGAGTGACAGGCTATATAAAGTTGATTGACAGGCTATATAATAATGATTCTAGCGGGAAGGGGTTGTGAAGGTGAAAAGAACTGTCTCTATTGAGAGGGGACACGCAAGGTTGGGCTGTATACTGTAGGACTTAGTGGACAAAGCTATTATCAGATCTTGTCACATCTGTAACAACCATTACTATAAATCTAAGGCATAAAGTCTTCACATGTTCGTATTTATGGCAAGGACCATGTGGTGGGCTATTTCATAGACTTGATGCTGCAGTGAATTACATTACTACATTCTATCGCCTGTAATGGAAACAGGATCATAGTACAGGCCATTTTCACTATGATGCAGGGAGCCCTCCTCTTGAGCCAATGTTCAGTTTATGAAATATGGCCAAGTCTGGGAGAATACTATAATAAAATGGATATAATTATTACCGTATTTTCCGGACTATAAGGCGCACTTAAAAGCCTTGGATTTCCTTGGAAATCCAAAGTGCGCCTTATAGTCCGGTGCGCCCTATACGAGGGCAGCGGACCATACTTACATAGGTCCCCGCTACCGGAGACAGCAGATCTCCAGTGGGAACTGCAGACCACGCGGCACGAACAACTTCTGCCGCGTGGTCTGCAGTTCCCGCTGGAGATCTGCTGTCTCCGGTAGCGGGGACCTATGTAAGTATGGTCCGCTGCCCTCCTCCACCTCCCCCTCACCTTCCCCGCGTTCCGCGTCGCGTCTCTTCTCGGCGTCGCGTCGGGTCTCCGCTCCGCCCCCGGACCTCCGCCACGCCCCCGACCCTGCGCCTTATATATGGAATTATTACATATATAAGGCGCATCGGACTGTTGCGCCTTATATTCCGGTGTGCCTAATGGCCCGGAAAATACGGTATTGATAGTGCTACAGAAATAGTAGCGAACAAGGCTATGTTGATGTCTGTGTTAGAGGCTCCATCAATAATGCAGGCCTAGTCATGGATGATGGGAATAAGATGAGCCAAAACGGGTGGGAAAGAAAGTTACCTATAGTCAATGATAGTACCAATTGCCATTTGTTTTTAAAAGAGAACCCGTCAGGCAAATTAACCCCCCTAAACTAAATATATTTTCATAAACTGCCATTAGAAAGCATTGCCTCTATCCCTTCATTGTCCCTCTACATGCCTGTAAACCTAAGCAATGAGGTCCTAAAGCTGTATGCAAATGACCCGTGAAATGTCCAATGTTCCATTAGCATATTCAAGCTGTCCAGCTTATTCATGAGTGGAAGGCACAGCCACACCCCCAGTGCTTGACTGACAGCCTGTATAATGATGTGGCACTCCTGGTGCTGGCACCCCCTGCAGCTTTTATAATGATGTGAGGTACAATGGTGTAATGGCTTCTCCAAGTGCTTCCTGGTGCTGGCGCCCCCTGCAGCCTGTGTGTATGTGTATAGGAGAGATACAACAGCTCCAGGATGCAGCCATGTTATAGCAGAAGATGTCAGGTACTTGTGTATCTGATGTCTGTGTCTTAGGAGGATGCAGCATGTCAGCAGATACAGCACACACACACTAACAATGCTTTACTATACATTACACACAGACATGAGCAGGGGGAGGAGAGGGGAGGCGTAACAGGGGTGACATCACTGCCTCTGACCATGTGACCTGCCTCATTTACATAATAAAGAAAAGATGATTTTATAATGATTAATGACTAGATAAAGGCTGGGATGGATCCATGTGAGCTGCTCCAACAGTTAGAGGTGACAGAGACCTGATGACAGGTGTCCTTTAACTTAGTGGCCTTTTAAGTGTCAACAAGAAATATAAGAAGGAGAGGTTTTCTATACATTTCCACTGAAGGATTAAGGGTACGATAAAGTAAACTATATATAGGACACTATCAGTTCTAGCAGTGGTAAAAGAATGCACTTGTACACATACTTAGGAGAAATGACTTACCTCATCAACCACAACAAGGCCCAGATCACTGATTCGTTCCGTTTCGATCAAGGAGTTTACCAGACTGTGACCTTTTTCAATAGTTGCAATGTACAGAGATTTTTTTGTTCTCCGTTTTATTGGTGGGAATCTTCCTTTGCTGCCTGCATATTCTTCTATCAAGAACTCCAGCTCCACTCCAAAGGCAGACAAACCACGGACCTTGGAAATAAAAGTACATTTCAGAAACTTCTTGAAGCAGGCCAGTAAATAATGTAATCTACCAAAACAAAAAAAAAATCTTTGTGGGAAAGTTTCCTTTTCATAGTTTTGGTTTCTTTAGCTGTTAACTGTTCTAGAGAAACAACACGGTTAGGCTACATTCAAACTGCCGTATGGGGGACGTATATACGGCTGATATACGTCCCCCATGGACGGCAATGAGCGCACAGCTCCGACGTGCACCACCATACCCCGTAGAGAGATAGGACACGTCCTTTCTTTCTCCAGAATACAGCACCATATATTCCTATGGAGAAGGATGGGGGTTTGTTTTGGGAGATATATTGGACTGGATAGGTTCTGTAGAACAGGCGTCTGTCATCAAGTACACCATGCTGAATGACATGCCTTAAGTGATTGCTGAGATGTCGCTGATCAATTTTTCTTCCCAGCTATGTCCTTACAGTGACAATCACTCTTGATACATCCCATTTTATTTGCTTTATTAGCAGCTATCTGGCTCGGACCCCAACCCCCCAGTGACAGTGTAAATGCTTTAGAAGGTCATTAATAAAAATATTTAAAAAAATAAGGGGAGGGGGTCAATATGGCCCCCTGCGGCACCCCATTGGCAACATCAACCCAAACTGGGAATGTACCATTAATTGTGACCCTCTGTTTTCTATCACTGAGGCAATCGCTTACCCAAAAACAGATTTTCCCCTAGTCCCAGCAGTCTTATTTTATGTACCAACTATTCATGCAGCACTGTGTCAAATGCCTTCGAAGAGATGGGAAAATAAATAAATCTCACTTTTTCCTGTACAATTGCCACATATGGCAAGATCATTAGCACATCCCTTTTTCGGCACAATAGTTCCTGAAGAATAACAATTTCTGCAACAAGTGTTTTACCACCACTTGTTGGTAGGGAGTAAATCAGGTTTTTCCTCTGTCGTAGGGACTCCAAAGTTAGGCATGTGTGCTGCCAGTCTGCAAAATAAAAATGAAAAATTTTATACCACAGTTACCAAGCCAATAACTACAGTACAAGGGGTGATGAGTGGGGCACATTCATTATTGACAGAATTTAGCATGCACACAAATCTCCTACCACCCAGGGGACAAAAATGTGTAAAGCCCTTCAAATCACTCAAATTATGGTAGAAGTCATGTTTACATACAACGAGGACGTCTACCATCAGGATTGTAAACCAAGCACACTAGCATGCTGGTATGTTCTCTCTCTGGCAGGATCTGCTCTTCCTTTAGCTTCTTATGCCCTGTTTTTTTTTGTTTTTTTTTAAAGACTTTTAAAATCATGCAAATATGACTCAGGGGCTCTGGGCTCCATGGCAGTTAATGGAGCCTGGAGCTCCTCAGACTAATTTGCATAATCATAAAAGCCTTTATTTAAAAAACAAGGGCATAAGAAGCTTAAAAGAAGAGTGGATCCTGACAGAGGGGGAACACGCCAGCAAGCCAGATGTCCTTTAATAGAAAAAAAACCAAGCAGCAAAAAACAGGCCTTGTCTGGGCATTTACTAGTAAAAGCGTTGAAAACCACCATTATTTTCAGGAGTCCCCATATAGTATTATTTTTGGAAATCCCTAGTCTAGATAGGGCTCATAGCTATAAAAGTGATAGGATAATGAAAGGTTTAGTTACCATAAAGTTTCTTTATGCCTTTATACTGTTCAATAAGATCAGCCACTTTGCTTGGTAAACCATAAAAGGGACCCAAGTCAATTCCAGAAGAGGTCTCTACAGTCTTCTGTGCAACATCAAGTTCCTCCATAATAATAGTTTCTTTTATTTGCATAGTCCTAGAGATCTGAGGTGTATGTGCTTTAGCATTTCCAGCCAGTGTGTACTTGAGACTGTCCCGCAGACTTTTCCTTTTCTCATCTTTTGGATATTTATGGGAGACCATGGATGTGCACACGTCACCCACTTCAATGTTACACAAATCATTTGTTCGGTTGTGATTTGTTGCAGTACCAGAATCTTGTTTGGCTTCTTCATAAAAAAGCTGTGAACAGGGAAAATCCTCAAAGTCATCCTCAGCCAGATGCTTTGATATAGAAGGGATGGTTGGGGTCACAAATTGATGTTCAAGTGCAGTGTTTGTAGCCTCCTGCTTACACTTTTCCTCTAAATAATCCATCTGTGCAAGTAAAGATGGGTCCTCAGCAAAGCTGTCATATTCTCCAAACAGGTCATCATCACTGCCATTTTCCTAAAGATCAGGAAGATAGCTATAAATATCTAATTTTCCATAACATGTACAGTAGGAGACGTTTAACATTTCTAACGTTACAAAAATTGCAATTCATTTTCAGTAAAATATGAGAAAAAAAACACAAAACATGTAAAGATAATTTCTATGTGACAGTTTAGTGTTAGGTGACAAATTGTTATACACAGTATATTGTATGAATTATTCAATAAGCAACATTTATAAAAGACAAACAGACAATCCTTCTTTAGTACTGAGCTACAGCCATAGTGTATGACACAGTGGATAACTTGGTATAGATAATGACTGAATATTACAGGTTTTACATTCACCTCTGTAGGACAATCCGCATGGTTATGGGATTCGGATGTTATCTTCATTTCCTCTTTTCCACTAGGCTTCTTCTTCACTGGGGTGTACAGTGAATGTCCTGAAGAGAGACTTCGTTTCCTTACTGGTGGTCGCCTCTGAACCTTGAGTCCACCACTTTCCATCATCGGAATGTGAATAAGCCCATGCTATTACTTGGATAATACGTCCGAAAATATAATCCGATTGGCTTCTAGCTAAAAACATAGGATCCAAACTGCAAACCTTCTTCAATTATTTTGAGATTCTTCAGCTCCCCATGTTTGGAAATTCCCTCATATTTTGTTTTACAGACAAGATACATTTGCAGATACTGGTTCCTATTTTTGGTATGAGGGTTTACATAGAGGAAAAATAAAAAAAGTTTATTGCTTCTTGAAGTATTCTGCAGAGTTTTCTTGTTCCATAACTTGTATCACAGGAGTCTAAAGATTAAAAGAATAAGTTATGCATTGAAACAATCCTAAAGCAGCATGTGCCTTGAAATGTACTGATGGTTCCTAACTTTGAGCTTTTTTTCACGGTACAGGCGCCCCCTACTTAAGAGCACCCAACTTACAGATGACCCCTAGTTGCAAACGGACCTCTGGAGGTTAGTAATTTACTGTACTTTAGCCTTAGGCTACAATAAACAGCTAAAACACTTACCAAATGTGTCTGCAATAAAGATTTATTGTTCATCCTGGTTCTTATGACAATCCAACATTTTTTCAATCCAAATGTCACAGAGACCAAGAATTTTTTAACTGGGTTTACAATTATAAAGTATACAGTTCCGACTTACATACAAATTTAACTTAAGAACAAACCTACAGAACCTATCCTGTACGTAACCCGGGCCTGCCTGTATCTACAATTGCCTCTTAAGGGAACCCATCAGGGCAATTTGAGAATCAATACCACCCACAGGCCCTTATTTTTTACTTGGGCACATTAAAAAAAACAAAGCAAAAAAAAAAATATTATACCTTATTCTTCTCTGCGGAAAGTGAAGCGGCATAGTACAGGTACAGTGATTATGCAATGAAGCCAGGGTCCCAGCTGCAGATCTACAGGTGAGTGATTAAACTGATTCACATCTAGGGGAATATAAATGTGGTTGGTTTGAAGCCCTAAACCACAGGTCCATACAGAACTGCAGTTGATTTAGGGTCCCAGGTCTTCTTTGATGTCTTCTGGAGTGCTCCCCACCCAAAACATAGATATATCCATAGGATATGGTTCACAATATCGAAATGGTGGGAGGGGGGGGGGGGCTGGGGCGGCTGATGGGAAATCAAGATCCAGTAATGCCACAGATCAGAATTTTTCTGCATATAGTAAAGAGATAATGTGAATGGCAGCAGACAGCTTTGTTTTTTGCGTAGTGGTATAATCCATGACTGGAGAAGGATAACAAAGCTGCAGCAGAATTTTAAAATATTATTTGAAAAGGAAATAGTATAACAAATAACAGAAGATTATCAGTCACAGTGCCTGGATCTATGAGCAAGTCCCTGGTTTATCATGATGGATTGATAGTAGATTTCCAGTGGTAACCTAGACGACTGAATGGTTAGGTGTGGTAGACAACTACTATCACTCTCATCATGGTAGATGTCAGAGGCACCAGTGATCTTCACACAAGAATCACTGCCTGAAACGTATATGTATAGAAATGCATTTGGATGCACGCAGTGAGAAACATCTCTACGAAGCTTGCACCTACCTAACGTTTCCGCAGAATACGATATGAATACGTGCGGCAGGTGTCTACCCGAGGCCCACCCGGTTGTATCACCAGTGTATTTGAATCCTTCTTTAATAGCACTGCGCATGCTCCCGGCGGGTACAGATGACGTACAATACTAGGATGCGACCATTTTTCATTTGGGAAGTTATTAATTCTATTAAATAAACGACACTGAAAGTTTCTCCGTGTAACCCTCGTGTTTATGGAGACTTACTCGGCTGTATAAGTCGCTCTCTTCCTTTGGCCTGAGCTGCGTTCACTTTGAGGACACGGAACTGTAGTGCAGGGTGCAGTGTTGTGAGCCGGGCCCGTGAGGTGACAGGACGAGGCGTGCGAGCGCTTCCTCTCCTTCTGCAGGTCACAGGATAGAGTGCTGCAGGATGCTGGCGGTCAGGCTGCTCCGGGGTGCTGTGCTCAGGCGGCACACGCTGCCAGCGCTCTACACGGCCTCTGTACACAGCACAGGTTAGAGGCACTGACATGCATGCACAAGCATAGAAATGGATACACACAACAATGTAGTGTTCTGTTGTGTATGTGAGGAATATGTATTAACCTATATATTTATTTTCCTAGCAACCCCCGACAGTCACCAAGCAGCACTTGAAGATCTGGTAATGCTAACAATTCTCTGTGGTAGACGTGGACTGTATAATATATATGCTCTCTGGCCTGTTAGAGGTTCATGATGACATTGTGATAAAGTTGGTCATATTGCTAGTGGCAGTATTCCTTCTGATCCTTAGCGGTATCATGTGAGAAGCAAACAGACCCTTAGGCCGCGTTCACATGCTCCGCCTGTAGTGCGTTTCAAAACGCAATCAAGATGGAACGGGGAGAGGCTTGGCCCGATGCAATCAGTAAAAAGTGAATGTAAACAATGCAAAACTGTGGACGTTCATTACCAACCACATGGGTTTCTGTTGAAACGCAATTCAGACTGCACGTGTGAACGCAGCTTTATGTATGTATGTTTTTCCAAAACGTTCCTATGATGGTTTCACTGTTAAGTCAGGACATCTACCATCAGTTTACTGATGGTAGATGTGTCCAAGTAAGAAGTTCCTCGGTTCCTTTTTTTATTATAACTCTAAATGTCACCAGAGTGAAGTTGGATACTCTTGTTAATGGTTACATGACACAACTGAGTAACTGAAAGGTAACCACCAGTAAAATATACATCATATAGCTTTCTAAAGCCCAGTTCACACTTGTTATCACACCTATGCTATCAAGTTATATCGCTAAAATAATAGTAAAGGAAATTATAATGTCATAGATTTCAGTGGACTTTTAATGGCTTTTGCTAATGTCCATTTTGCACCGCTTCCTTTATTGCTTCCCTTATTTGAGGCGTAAATTGAAAATTCCTAAATGGAAGTGGTGCAAGCAGATGCTATTTGAAGCAATCAAAAGACTGACATATTAACTGATCTATTAGACGACTGTTATTATTACGTGTTTTACTTCTAATTGCTTTGGTTTTATTAAAGATTCATTGCCACTTTTTTTTTATAATTACAGCCGCAACAAATGGAAAATCCTTTTAAAGAGCCTCCAAAAAGGTGTATTTTGTGTGGCATCCAAGTAGATTACAAGAATACACAGGTCTGTATCAGTTGAAATGTTAGGCCACTTGCCCACAAATCGATACAGTGTGGAGGGATATCCAAGACTTATACATATTTTTAATTGTCATAAAAAGAGGAATATATATTATGAATGAATCAGATGTTAGTCTAGGTTTTATGCATTGGCAGCAGAGAGGGGCCAATGATAATAAATAATACTGGATTTTGTTCTCTATGCCACCGTAGTAGTTCCAACCTCTGCTGTATACCCCCATTAGCTCATGTTACCTGCCAGTTACTATAAAATGGTAGTGTATGGTTAAAGCCATTGCAACCTATGCAGCCATGCTCCTTTGTTGCTCCTCTACTGTTTGGCCCAGTTCGCATCTCCATTTGCTTGAACACTCAGAACAAGGGCAAGTCTTTCCATTACAACTTACCTCTGTATAGACATTTGCCGCAGTACTTTGAACATGTCTGGTTTTGGATCGCAATAACTGAAGACCTAAAGGAGATGTGAACTGGGCCTTAGGAAGATGCCCCTTTACTCTTGCTTATGAAATGATCAGACATGAACACATTTGGGTAATTTATGATGAGTTTTGAAGTCTGTTTCCATTCTTGTATCTCCTATAGCTCCTGTCTCAGTTTGTTTCACCTCACACTGGTCGCATCTATGGAAGGCACATAACAGGTATTTTTACAATGGCATTAGGTCAAAATAATCCTCTTTCTACCTTGCCAAGTCCCTTGAATTGTGGCAATGTATAGTATTGCACCTCGGCTCCATTCGCTTGATTGGAACTGTGACAATGGAAGTGATATCAACAGCCTGTTTTTTTTTTTTTTTTTTTTTGTTTGTTTTATTTTTGAAAGGCTTTTAAAATTGTACAAATGAGCCTGAGGGGCTTTGGGCTCTATAGGTGTTAATGGAGCCTGGAGCCCCTCAGGCTCATTTGTATAATTGAAATTCTTTTTTTTTTCTTAAAAACAAGGGCATAGGAAGCTTAACCCCTTAAGGACGCAGCCATTTTACTACTTAAGGCTCAGCCCCATTCTTTGGATTCTGGCCTGCGTCTCTTTATTTGGTTATAACTTTTGAACACGGTTACTTATCGAAGCGATTCTGAGATTGTGGTTTTTGTTTTTTTTCCCCCACATGTTGTACTTCATTTTAGTGGTAAATGTTGGCTGATAAGTTTTGCGTTTATTTTCCAAAAAAAGAAAAAATGATGAATTTTTTGAAAAATTTCACTTTTTTTGAAATTCAAATTTATCTTTTGGGGATAAATACAGTTTTGAATGAAATTTTACATATTTAGCTTAAAAACACCCTATATAATCAACCCATTTTTAAATCTGCACCGCTCAAACTATCAAACTGCTTTTAGGAAGATTGTTAACCCCTTGAGGTCTTCATACTAATTGAATCAAAATAGAGATGAAATTTAGAATAGTCAAATTGTGCCGGTTATACGTTCATTTAGCCCTAAAATTTACACATTTCCAAAAGATAAAAATAGAAAACCCACCATAAAATTTGTTCTGAAATTTCTCCCAAGTACAGAGACCCCCCCCCACATGTGGACGTTACTTGTTTTATGGGTGCACAGCAAGGCGCAGAAGGGAAGGAGCGCCCTGCAGCTGTCAGGATTTTAGTTTTCTCATTGCCTCCTTTTGTAGGCTATAAAATTTTCACTTTTTCGTTATTGGGGACATGTGACTGCATTTTTTTGCGGGATGAGATGCTTTTTCCCGTGTTGCCACTTTGGGGTTGGTATCACCTATTTTTTTTTTTTATAATTTTCTTTATTTGACGAACAACAGAGCAGATTACAACAACATGAGTTCACATAATGTTTACAGAGCAGAAGCTGTCAAGCAGAAGAAAATCTAGAAGCTAAATGCCAAAGGATGAGTAGTAACTGTGGGATACAATAATGAGAGAAGTTTCTGCACTTTATTGTGAGGTTCAGCATCAAAAATTGTGCAATCACATTGAATCTGCCTGTCCGTCCTTCTGTTATTCTCCAGCGAGAGGAGAGTTAGAACAGTAGGCCCCCGTGGCCCCATAGTGGCCTGCCAGGGGCACAAAGAATAAGAAGTAGAAAAGGAAAGGAATAAAGAAAAAAGTTCTGCATTTTGCCGGGAGAGGCCGGCAAAGGTGCGGGGGGAACATTCAATAAGGGTATTGGAGGAAGAGAGAGGTGATAAGGGAAGGGAGTAAGGGGAAAGGGAAAGGGACAGGGGCAGGGTTGTCTCGACCAGGAGGGATGAGGGTCACACAATGCTTTACAGTAGCTCCCTATATTCGGGAGATAGCTTAAATTGGATCCAGGGTTGCCATGTTTTGAGAAACTTATCATGTGCACCATGCACCGAGGAGGTGAGATCTTCCATATACATCAGATCGTTCACCTTCGCTGTCCACATAGCCATCGTCGGTGGTACCGTTTGCTTCCATAAAAGTGGGATGCAGGCCCTCGCAGCAATGATGAGGAAGCGAACCAGAGATTTCTTGTATCGCTGAACTGACATATCACAATGGTGGAGGAGGAAAAGGGCTGGTTCCAACACGATTGACTCTCCGCATAAGCGGGATATTACATTTCCCAGATCGAGCCAGAACTGTGATAAAACTCTGCAGGACCAGAACATATGTAGGAAAGAGCCCTCCTCCTCGCCACATCTCCAGCAGATATCAGAGACTTGAGGGAAAATCGTGTGTAGCCTAGTGGGTACCCTGCACCATCTTGCCAATAATTTGTAACCCGCTTCCTGGTAGCGAGAACTGATCATTGCGTAGTGACAGAGTTCATAGATCCTGTCTTTTTGTTCGTCCGTCAATGATATGTCTAGATCTTCCTCCCAACGCAGGAGGTAAGGAGGGCCTGGGTCATTTGGGATTGAAAGTAGACATGAGTAGGACAAAGATAGTGTATGTCTCAGGCCAGTTGTATTGGCACAAAGGCACTCAAAAGAGGTTTTCTCCGTTGCGTATTGTTCGCATGGGGGTAAGGATGTCAAGTAGTGTCTAAGCTGTCCAGCTCTCCAAATGTCCAGGGGGCAGGGGTCTGTTTGCGCAGTCAGTTCCTGGGTTGTGGCCCAGGCCGTGTCCTTAATGAAGTGTTCCGCTCTGAACTTCCCAGACCTCCTCCATTGTTGAAAAACTATTTCTTCACAACCAGGCAGGAAGTCAGGGTTACCAAGGATCGGGGTAAGAGGAGATTTCAGTGGCAGCAATCTCTCTCGAACTGACTTAGACTGACATATTGACAAAATAGGGCCAATAGTAGGGTGGCGTTTCAAAGGTAAGGTCTTAGAAGGTTCTAGCCAAGGTAAGACCTGTAGGGGCGTTTGAGTGAAGGACTGCTCTAGCTGGGCCCAGGGTTTAGAATTCTGATTGCAGCACCAGTCAAGAACCCTCGCCATATGTGCTGCATTATAGTAATTCCGAAGATCAGGGAGTCCCAGACCGCCCATTCTTTTAGGTCTAAATAAGGTTGCGCGGCTGATTCTCGCTGGTTTGCCTGCCCAAACAAAGCCATGCTGTAGGGCGTTCAAAGAGCGAAAGAAGGCTGTGGCCAAGTGGATTGGAATGGCCTGGAATAAATATAGGAGGTGTGGAAGGACATTCATTTTGAAAATGGCGCATTTCCCAAACCACGAGAAAAGTCCCTTGGACCATCTAGAGCAATCCCTCTGGATGTTTTGAATTATGGGCGGGAAATTAAGCAGATACAGCTTGGATAGTACTGCCGGAAGGTTAATTCCCAGGTACTTGATGCTATCTGCAGCCCATTTGAAACCAAAGGAGGCTTGAAGCGTCTCCTGCAAAGGGGTGGGAAGCGATACATTGAGTGCTTCAGATTTACCCCAATTAATTTTAAAATTGGAGAGCAGCGAAAAGTTGCGTATTTCCTTCATAAGGTTAGGTAGAGATACCTGCGGGTTGGAGAGAAAGAAAAGGAGGTCGTCTGCATAAGCTGCTATTTTATGCGTGGAGCCGCTAGTTGTGATGCCCGAGACGTCTAAGTTATCGCGAATTCTGCGCAAGAAGGGTTCTATCGACAGAACGAACAATAATGGAGAGAGCGGGCATCCCTGTCGTGTACCATTCTGGATACGAAAGCTATCTGACAAGATATCATTCACGCGGATTGCCGCCGAAGGGGAGGAGTATAGGGACAGCACACAAGCAAGCATACGGTTGCGTATTCCGAAATAGCATAGTACTTCAGACATAAAGGCCCAGTTAACTCTATCAAATGCCTTCTCAGCATCTGTAGAAAGAAGCATGAGAGGGATTTTCTTCAAATGTGCTTTATGTATGAGATTTATAGCTTTCGTGGTATTGTCCCTGGCCTCTCTCCCTAGAATAAATCCCGCTTGATCTGAATGGACGGTTCGCATTAACAACGGGGCCAGTCTCGTTGCAAGGACCTTTGAAAACAGCTTGAGGTCCTGGTTCAGCAGTGAAATCGGTCGATAGCTGGAGCATGAGGTTATGTCCTTCCCCGGCTTCGCTATGACAGTGATGGTAGCATGTAGTGCCTCTCTAGGGAGAGAGGATCCAGAGGCCACGGCATTAAATGCCTTCGTCCAATGTGGTTCAAGCTGTTCCGCAAAGGTCTTATAGTAAGGTAACGAGAAGCCGTCTGGACCAGGGGCTTTACCCCCTGAATTCGCGTTTCCCGAAGGGCAGTAGCGAATTCAATTCCTGTTATGGGTGTCTCAAGAGTCTCTGCTTCTTCAGCCGTCAAGGAAGGCAGACCGGACTCCGCTATATAGGAACGTATTTTGCGTCGAAGTTCTTCTCTGAGTTGTGGGGATGCCGGCTGTTCTAAGTTGTATAAGGATTGGTAATAGTCCCTAAAGGTTGCTGCTATGTCTCGACTGAGGTGTAGAACTCTACCAGTTGGGGAAGAGATTTTGGGAACATAAGTGTGGGCTCTTTGCTCTCTCAACGCCCTGGCGAGGGTTCTGCCGCATTTATTGCTGTATTCATAAAAATGCCGTTTGCATTTTGCAAGGGTACTCTTAGCCTTGTCTATCAGTAACGTTCGCAGGGATTCTCTAGCTGTCAGGAGGGCAACTCTAACATCAGAGGTAGGCGATCTCTTGTGAGAAAGCTCTAATGTCTTAATTCTGTCCAATAAGGAGACAATGGCCTGGGCCCTCTCTCTTTTACGCTGGCTACCATGTGTGATTAACACACTACGGACATTGAACTTATGTCCCTCCCAAGCTATACATGGGTCTATGTCCTCTGCCACAGTTCTAGCAAAGTGGGTAGTTATCGAACTCTTAATGTCCTCTAAAACTAGAGGGTCTTCCAGCAGGGAGGCATTGAGTCTCCATTGCCACTGGAAATCTGAAGAGTTTGGAAGTGAGATGGTAATAGAAGTCAACGTGTGGTCGGAGAAAGTAATGTTATCTATAGTAGCCTGTTGCAGTAGGCCTAAGTCACTATGTCGTACAAACAGGTAGTCCAGTCTGGAATAGTTGTCGTGAGCTGCTGAGTAAAACGTAAAGTCTTTGTCGGAGGGATGGAATAGTCTCCAAGAGTCTATCAACTGATGTTCATGTAGAAGGCCTTTTATTCTACGTAGACTGGCATGTGTGACTGCTGAGGTACCAGTAGACGTGTCCATCAGAGGATCGAGCGCCACATTAAAGTCTCCCCCAATTACTACAGTGCCTTCCGCAAACTCATCTATCATGTCAAGGAATGAACTGATAGCTTGCGCTTGCCCTGTGTTCGGTAGGTAAAGAGATGCAAAGGTGAATAGGGTGTCCACTATTTTACCCTTTAACATGACAACGCGTCCCTCATCATCGCTGCGGGTGTCTATGAACGTCCACTGAAGTGAGCTTGATACAAGGATGGCCGTTCCCCTGGATCTCGCATCGTCAGTATAGCTATGATACGCATGCGGGAACCACCTGTGTTTAAAATTGTATGGCCTGGATTCAGTGAGGTGGGTTTCTTGGATAAAAGCGATCTGAATCTTTCTGCGTTTGAGTAGATTAAAGAGAATAGATCTCTTTTCAGGGCTGTGAAGCCCCTTCACGTTTAGGGAGCCCACAGTCAGTGAGCCCACGGAGCCTCCTGGGCGAGACATGAGGGAAGGAGGTTAGGGGAAAGCAATAAGAAGAGGAGAAGAAAAAGAAAAAAAAGGGGGGGGGGGGAAGAGACAGGAAACTATGTAGAACAGAAGGAGAGGCAAAGCCTGGGTGGGAATAGGCACAGACAGAAAAGAGTGAGTATGAGGGGGAATGGAGAGTTCCCCTAACTCAAAAGTGTACGCACGAGGGAACACCAGTAACTGGTGTGAGTGGGAAGCGTAGAAAAGCGTAGGCGGAGCTTGCGAACTAGAAGGCAGTAAATGTCAATAAAGTATACATCATGGTCCAGTAACATCATCCCCGTCATAGCAACGGCCGTAAAAACCAGTGTGTTATATGGCCGGCTAGAGGGGGAGGCACAGGCTTAAAAAACAACAACAAGGAGCATTGCATGGTAACATTAGATATATGAGAACTAGCAATTTACATGACAATAATCATCACTGATAGCCATGGAGAGACCAACATTAACAGTCCCAAATAACGATATAAAAAGAAAGAAAAGAACCTTTATAGATCTGATGCCATAGACCTAGTGTGGCGATATCTGGAACCCTTCAGGGTCAGGGCAAAGTCAGTCTGCAGTGACAATGGGGGTCGATCTTGCTCCCAGGACAGTCCATTGCAGCGGGAGAGACTCTCAGGCCTCTGAAGGGAGGGCAATCGATAAGTCCGGGCCCATCCGTGTATCTCCTTCCACCGGTTCTTGGGCGGGGAGCGCATTTGACCCTGAAAATGAGGAGCGTCTTCTTCTCCGAGAATCTCTCCTTCTTCCAGGAGGTCCGGCTCCAGGTCTAATTTGGTCTAGACACAGCCAGTTAGGAACTTCAACTGGAGCCATGTTCAGGAAGAGAAAAAGGTCTGGCAAATCTTCCGGTTTTCTTAGGAAAAAATTGTCCCCATTATATCTGATTATTAAGTGGAAGGGGTGTCCCCAGCGGTAGGTGGCTCCCAATTCCTTGACACGTTGTATCAGCGGTTGTAGCATGCGTCTCATGCTGAGTGTGCGGGTGGAGATATCTGGATAGACATTGATCTCTGAACCATCAATCCGGAATGTGCCTTCGGACCAAGCAGCTCGGATAATTTTGTCTTTATCCGTGAAATAGTGGAGACGGCAAAGTATGTCTCTGGGTACGGGAAGATCCGCAGTTGACATCCTAGATACTCTATGAATACGATCTATGAGTAGTTCCGTGTCAGGTGGACGGCCTAGCAGTTTGTTGAAGATGGACGTTACCCTCTCTGGGAGATTGTCATGAGGAAGATTCTCGGGTAGGCCCTTAATGCGGATATTATTCCTTCTGCCTCTGTTCTCTTGATCATCTAAGAGGAGGGACAGACGTTGTAGATGTTGTCTGGAGCTACTGGCCTCTTGTTCCAGGGCAGAGACTCTATCCTCCAAGGAGGCAGTTGCATTCTCAGTGTTCCCAGTACGGGTAGCGAGCGCTTCAATATCCTCTCTAATGCCTTCAAGAGCCTGCTGGTGAGAGGCCTCTACTCTTTGAAGCACATAATCCAAGTCCTGTCGTGTAGGGAGGGCCTGAATCAATTCTCTAAGGAGCTGCAGTTCAGAGTGAATCCTTCCTCTGTGTTCGCCTAGGGGAGGAGGTAGCATGGCTCCTGGGGCTTGCCTGCTGGCTTATCCATCCAGGGCTTGGTGGTTGGGCATCTTCCCCAACTTGTGAGGAGTGTGGGCTCTCCTGTGGGGTGGATGGGTCATTATGCCCCTGTCTCCCAGTAATGGTGTCTGGAGGGCAGTAGCTTACAGGGACTGGCGCCATGTCAGTTCCTGACAGTAAGCCAGGTCCCTGCGCTCCTGCCCCCGGTCCCCGGTACCTGTGCTCCTCCGCTGTCTCCTGACCTGCAGGGGGATTGCCGACTCCCTGCGCTGAGTCCGCGCCACTCCTAGCTCCCCTGCCGGCTCCCCCGGTCCGGTGACGTGCTGCAGGTGGAGCGGGCGCCATGTTGGATCCGGCCGGCGAGATGGACACTGCACGTGGCTGGTGCCTGAATCGCTCCAGACTCCGCTCCGGTGCCGCGTCGCGGGCTTCTCCAGGAGTCGGAGTGCTTCTTCCCCTCCTGTTGGACATGCCGGTATGTCGGGGGGATCCTGCTAGGGGACCGATAATGGCGCCTTCAAGAACGGAGCTCCTGCAGAGAGCGTCCTTACTCCGCCATGCCTAAGCCACGCCCCCTGGTATCACCTATTGTTGAAAATTTAGGAACTCGTTTTTGAGGGCAGGAGTAGAAAAGCATCAATTCTGTACTGGATTTTTGACTTTTTTTTTTCTCGTGTTCACCGTTTAGCCTAATAATCATGTTATCTTTATTCTATGGGTCGATACGATTACGGGGATACCAGACATGAATATATTTTCTTAGATGTTACTACTTTTGTCAAATAAAACCGTAATATAGGGAAAAATTAATCATTTTTGCATTGCCGTCTTCCAAGTGGCATAACCTTTTTACTTTTTTGGCTACAGAGCTGGTTTGTGGCTTGTTTTTTCCGGGACATGTTGTACTTTGCACCAGTATCATTCTGGAGTACATATGTTTTTTTGATCACTTGTTACGGACACGGTGATACTTTATATGTGGGTTTTTTTGTTATGATTTAGACTTTTGGGTTGTATGTCTCTTTATATGTTATGGGGCATATGGACATTTTTATTGATTTTATTACTTTATTTTTTATTGAATAACATTTTTTTTTTTTTTTACTTTTTCAGTTTTCCACCATGGGACATGAACAAGCAATCATCTGATTGCTTGTTCATGATAGTACTCTGCAGTACTCATGTATTGCAGGGTATTATCAGTCAGCCTATGCATATGCATAGGCCAGTGATGGCAAACCTATGACACGCGTGTCAGCACTGACACACGTAGTCATTTTTGTTGACACGCGGCCGCCCAGCGCCCGCTGTCCGCCCCCCTCCCTGTGTAATGTGCTGCCCCAGTGTAATGTGCTACCCCTATGTTAATGTCCCGCCCCCGTCCTTGTGTTTCTGTCCCTGTGCAATGTGCTCCCCCTGTGTTAATGTCCCTGTGTAATGTGCTGCCCCTGTGGTAATGTCCCACCCCCGTCCCTGTGTTTCTGCCCCCTGCTTACCTGTCCGGCGCCGCGTTGGTCCGCCCACCTTCTGCAACTCCTCCAGGCTGCAATGCGCGTTGCTCGTCACGTGACTGAGGCGACCTGACGTCAGGTCACGTCAGTCACGTGACCCGAGGCGGGCGGTGCAACCTGGAGGAGCCGAGCCGCCTGCAGTAAAGCTAAAGGGAAGAAGACATCACTGGGTAAGTATATAAGTTTATTATTATATTATATTTAAAGGGAGGCCGCTAGGGGTATTTTAGTAGTAAAGGGAGGCCGCTAGGGGTATTTTAGTAGTAAAGGGAGGCCGCTAGGGGTATTTTAGTAGTAAAGGGAGGCCGCTAGGGGTATTTTAGTAGTAAAGGGAGGCCGCTAGGGGTATTTTAGTAGTAAAGGGAGGCCGCTAGGGGTATTACAAAATTCGGTTTTTCCTAAAGGTGACACAGCACCCGAGTTATGCTCGTTTTTTTGGCGAATTTTGACACACCTAGCTCAAAAGGTTGCCCATCACTGGCATAGGCTGACACTGTGCCAGTAAGATGTCATCAATGCCATCTTACTAGCAGTGCCTGCAGGCAGTGCTGGGGACCAGATCGAACCCCAGAACTTCCATAGCAGCAATCGGCCCCCCACGAAAACAGGGATATATCCGCCATGGAGTGCTAAGGGGTTAAGGGCAAGTTTTCACGTTAAGCCTCAGCCCATTTTTTTAAAATCTGACCAGTGTCTCTTCGAGTCGTAATAACTTTAACACTTTGACAAGTTAAACTAATTTTGAGATTTTTTTTTTTTTTCGCATGACACATTGTAGTTTATATTAGTAGTATAATTTTGCTGATCGGTTGGGTTTTTTGGGGGTAAAAATTCAAAGTATCAGACAAAAAAAAAAAAATCACAATTTTCTAACTTTCCAATGTTTTTTTTTGTAGAAAACCCTTGCAATTTGTCTTCTTTCTATTTCCATAATAGAATAGTTTTTTTAGTTTGCTTATTTTTTTACAAATTTTAGAAGTTTTATAATTTTAGTAGCAAGTTGTCAAATTGCGTGTACCACTACCCCCCTCCAAACACACGTGTACTATTATATCCCCCACACTACTCCTACTTCTATGACAACTTATTTACAAGTGCAGTAGGGAGAGGGGGGGGGGGGGGTCACAATAAGTAAAGGAAGGAAAAATGGACGCTGGCTAGTGATTGTGCGACGGTACCTCCTGGACAGATCACGCGTACCTCTCCAAGACCACCAAATGCGGAATGGTGGTGTTAGAGAGTGGCGGATCTGTCCTGACTTACAATATGTCATGACATAAATCTGTCGTGACTTGCATTATTGTTGCAGGACGTTTCAACGTTTCATCAAATTGCGATCCCCATCCACCCCTAACACTTGTCACCCTGTCGCAAGGTATTAGAGGACCAGTAAGCACTCGCATCCTACCACTGGGCACACACCAGTATTTCAGGGTGCTTGGTTCACAATCCTTCATCCTGGTGGTAGTTACAGATCTAAACAGGCTGTAATTTTAGACTGCAAAACTGAGTCCGAAATACAGCTGGGAACTGGCCCTTAGTGGCTTCAGTTTATTTCTGCTAGGATTTTCATACTTTTGTATTACAGAATTTGAATATGACTTGACAATATGTGGACTCCATACTGGCAGTACAATGGCAATTTCTGTGGGTTAGCCAGCAGATAAACTGAAGTAACTCCAGTCCATGTAATCCAAGCCTAAAACAAGAACCAAACATGACCAAGTACACACTTGTCATGTCAAACACAAGTGTATGAAATAGTGTAAATGAGGGAAGAGTGTATGATATTTATCTGGGAGTAACTTATTCGAGACAACATGAGAGGAGTGAGCAACACTCAGACGCAGCCAAGTGCCACTGATGTACTCAAAAGTGGGACAATCGATATAAATTATCTAAAAGTGTCATTAGTTCTGATAATGTTACTATACCCACGATATGAGAACTAGCAACCTCTGGTAGTTGTGCATGATAATAGAATATCTATCTACTAATAAATCTTGCACTTTCCCTCATAACACATTTCTTTTTTTTTTGGGGGGGTGGATTTATAAACGCACTTGCGCCACAATTCTGTTGGTTTTGCACTTAAAACAGTCTAAAATGCCTTGAACAGCAATTATCAAGGCTTTTAGACCTTTTTTTTTTTAAAAAAAACTATCGAATTGTCTGATTAAAGGGGCATGGTTTGCAGATAATCGTCTGTGCGCCAAAAATTCTGCCGCACAGTTTAGACCAGTGGTGGCGAAACTATGGCACGTGTGCCAGAGGTGGCACTCAGAGCCCTCTCTATGGGTACCCATGCCATCACGCCAGCATAGAGTTGACCAGACAGGACTCAAGGCTTCTTGCTGTCCCAGGCCCCTAGAAGTAAACTACAATGATAATCAAAACTTCTTCACCTTCTTTCTACTGTATTGGTGTCCTTGGGTGCCTATACAATTTAAACGTGTGACAGAGCAGGGAGTAATAAGTTACTGCTTAAATTGTCGCATCGGCACTTCGGGAAAAATATGTGGGTTTTGGTTGCAGTTTAAGCACTCGGCGTCTAAAACGTTTGCCATCACTGGTTTAGACAAACTAAAAGTAGGAACTGACAGTTCCTGCACCATAAATCTTCATCACAGTGATGGCGCAGCAAAAGACTATTGTTTTCCAGCAAGAGACTGGCGGAACTTGAGACACATTGTTAAATCTCCCCCATTGTGCGAAACAAATGACAAACATCACCGGTATTTAAGATTTTTAATTGTTTGTTAGTTTAACAATAATAAGGATTTTTAATCATACATACAATAAAAGCTATATTTTTAAGGCGAAGGGTTTCAGTGAGGTTCGTCTATCAGAACTTTTTTGTATATAGAGTTTATGAATCATAGACCCAGTATGTTGCTGATGGAGTACCATGGACACAGCTTTACTAATATATTATTTCCTCCACAGGGTTATGTGGTACAAAACAAAAGGCAATATCCAAAGCCATTAAAAGGGCAACTATTATGGGTAAGGTGATTCCATGTTTATATTTTTATTATGTTGATGACTACATCAATTAGAAATTATATTTGTCTTCTAGGTTTTATGCCTGTCACATATAAGGACCCTGCCTATCTCAAAGACCCAAAGATCTGTGAAGTTTGAAGAAAGTGTTTTGTTAATAAAGGTGTTTTTTTTTGCCAATATTTAGTTTTTATTGAAAATGGCAATGTAGCCTCAACTTAAAAAAAATATATATATTATATATCAGCAGGTAATGGGTGCTATCCAAAACTCTCACCAGTCAGAGTCCAGCATAGATCCAAATAAAGAAAAACAGCAGCACTCCACTTTATAGTGTAAACAAACTTGGAGTTTATTCCACCTTTATTCCAGCAACGTTTCAGCTGACAATAGCTGAGACCACCACTGAAGGTGGAATAAACACCTTCTCTAGCCCTTCTCTAGTCTTGGTGCTGGATTAATAACTTGACGTATGACTACTGAGGACATGAATTGGCTCAGTCACATTTACTACATAGTCCAACAGTTGCCACCGGCCTCTTCTCAGAGGCAAGTAAAAAAAAAAAAAAAAGAATTATCATAGACATGGAAAACCCTCTAACCTGTCCATGGTGGATAAAAAAAAAAAACTGTCAACACCACAAATACCAATCATTTTAGTATATATGGGTTCTAAAAACAGAATAAATGTGATACCCGTACTACAAAATATATTTTTTTTACAGAAATATGTGAGGATTTTACATCTATTACAATCTGTCTAGAATGTAGGTGAGTGTGAACCTGTGCAGTCCATGGGCTCAGAATCTTCGGTTTCTGTTCCACTATTGAGCACCAGTCTGTCATATGTGCTGTTGCTCTGCTGTGCGGCTCCTCTGGTCTTCATTCTCAGCAAACTTGGCCGTTTTTTTTGAGGTGGTCTTTTTCGTTTGCCAGCTTTCTGCATAACGGCTTTAGAGAGGTCACTTGGTTGAATGATTAATGTAAGATTTTTTAGGTCATAAAGGTTATGGTTGACATCACAGAAGTGTGGTATAGTCTCCCCATTCACACCAAGGGAAGATGACTGTAGAACAGCAGAATGAGGGAAGAACTTGCGCAAAGCTTGACACAGGAATACATTTTCTTCTCCACATACAGAAGTTTCCTCTCCTGAAATAGAAAAGTAAAATATTTGTTTTCAGAGCAAATGCGAATCAGAATGAGGCTCTGTTCACACAAACCTCATGATTTCTACTCTTAACGTGATATTATGATAGATCCCAGACTTACAAAGGATCTATGAGGTTTCCATCCCTGAAGCTGGCAACTTAAAGGAACATGACATTGGGAACAGGCTGTGTAATAGCCATAGCCCCCAAAACTCAGAGGCAATGGTGATGCCCCCCACCCAATTGCACTTCCAATTAATCTGCATCTTTTTAAAAGCCCTTTATAAAGACAAAAGAAGACGCAAAACAACTAATACAGTTGAGTTCCCTGAGGAATCTTCCTCTGGAGCTTCATGGGTATGTAGATTTCCTCTATCTTTACCTTCTTTGCGTAGCTGACGCTTCTGAGCAATTTGCTTCTTCAGCTGGTTAACTTGCTGTAACAGGTTTTCTACAGAACTTTCACTCTCTGCTACACTACTGCAAGTTTTCTAAACATAGAAAAAGTTATTGCAAATGATGTAGGACTGAAATGAAGAAAATCCAGTACACAATTTCCCTATAATACAGATTTCCTACTTTGTTGGTCAAGCAGAAGGGTGCTTCAAGGATAATAGACCTGGAATGGCACCATAACTTTTTACATAAAAACGGCAGAAGAGGCAGACCTAGGGGGCTCTTGTTAAGCCCACACCGGCCAATCGTTATGCCAGACTTACTACTGACCTTACTATCCAAGGGGATGGACTGCCATCACTGGAGGTAGCATAAATATTATCAGTCAGGATAATATTGTTTTAGTAATCTTTAACCTCTTCAGCTAGAATAATGTACATTCCATGTGTGAATGCATCTCTGCCTATATCTCCATGATGGTGCTCACTTGCATGGTAAAGAGCACATGTGATTAATGCAGGAGTCTGGAGGCTGCAGTACAATCACCTCCCATCCTAGATGTCACATAGTGCAGTATCTGGTGTATGCATTGTACTTCATAAAGCCTAGAAATTCTTTTCATCTTCAGTATATCAAAATGTTCACTGTACTTACTAAATAAAGTCCTGGAAGGATTAGTGGAAATCTACCATTTCATTTGAACCAAACATACCTTAAGAATGCTGTAGCTACAATGATGAAGAATTAGATCTTGTTTCAGCCCTGATCCAAGTGGTTTTGCTGAAAAAACTATTATAAAATTATGATAATAAAGTTCTGGTGCTCCTGTGGCTGCTGAATGGATTTCTTATCAGTACATAGAGCTTTATATGTCTGAGTATTAGAAGATAGTCCCTAAGGCTAGGGATATGGGGAGGACTAGTAACCCTTTATCAGCAGGCATTGTTTACTTAGTAACCTGGTAATCTGGTGACAGGTCCTCTTTAATAAATGTGCTTATGCTCTATATGTGTCTGGGATTTTTCTTTCAAAATGCACCACAAGTCGCAGCACATACACCAGTAGGGGGATGGAGTGACTTTATGACTTTTTTTAAAAAGGTGCAAGTCATGAATCTAGCGTTGCATTAGTTGTATATTTATGCCAGTATAGTGAAGTGGTGGGAATAGTCCTGTGCGACTATTGAGCAATGAAGTCGCAAAAACCCTCTTTGCTCTTTTTTGCAACTTTTATGCGCCAAAAAAACCAGCAAAACCAATAATAAATCTCCCCCCAATGTGTTTATGTACAGCAGCCAGTCTGTACCCAGCTTTCCCAAGGTCCTGAATTTTATAATTGTTTTTTGAACAAAACCAATCAGATCAGGGATTAAACAAGATATGTTTCTGCTCAGTGTAGCTACAGCATTCTCAAGGTAAGTTTGGTTTATAATACATGAAAACAAATGGAAGATTTCCTTTAAGTTTTACGACAGTGTTGTAATGAGATAAACCCCCATGCAAATGAGCCTGAGGGGCTCAAGGCTGTATTAAGACCTATGGGGCTCATTTGAATACAGTCCTTCATCCTGTAGATGCCCTTCAATGTCATTTGGGGGCATAACTGGACACACAGCAAAGGAAGAACACCTTTGGTCTTCCGAGTCATTAATAACTTAGTGTACAGTACACATAAGCTAGATATAACCACGTTTTTACAATCCTCATTTCATATAATAACTACATGTCAGACTCACAGTAGAATGTGCAGAGTTGGGAAGCTCCTGCTTCTCTTTGCATGTTATAAATGAGAACTGTGGCATAGTAAAACACAGAAAAAGCTATTCATACTTTTACATACCTTCAGTTTGTCTTGCAGACTTGTGCACACAGCCGTTATTTTATTTACTTCCTTCAAACTTCCATCTTTATTAAAAAACTCAGATCTGCACAAACAGATGATCCAATAAGTAAGAGAATGGCAATACCATGTTATGCATCAACACTTAAATGTGTAAAAGCCATAAAGCACTGTACATTAATTGCAGATTGTCCTTTATGAAGGATCAGTCATAACCCTATAGTTTGTGGCTATTCCACTACCTACCTGTGATTTGTTACTACATGGTTAAATCCAGATGACACACATGATCCGATTAACGTGCTGTATCCAGGTTGTTCAGACAACCCCAAGTTGGAAATGATAAGAGGCACTTTCTGAAAAAGACTAAGGTTATAATAAGATAGTCACCCTGATAAAACAAACATTTTCATGCAGCAGTTCTTGTAAATTGAAGAGACTGCACTGCTTATGGTGTGGGATGGTTCTTGTGTGAGGTCATGGAAAAAAAAGGCAAGCAGAAGTATCTCCCCCCCCCCCCCCCCCCGCTCATTTCTGCCCTGAAGCTGGCAAAATATACCTCCAGACAACTCCTGTAATCCACCACTGCAGTTTATGCTTGTTCCATTGAAACTGACCTGCATGCTGGTCAGGTCCTGTAGACCGAGTACAGCGCACAGGACAGGAATCTTTGCATTGTAGTGAATTATAAACCACAAAAAAGTTCACGGGGTGAAACTGGTCAGAAAAGGGCCATAACCAGTCACCACCAAGGAGACTAAACACCTAATGACTTCATACGCAAAGCCGATAAATCAGAATAAAAATATACAATAAAACATGGTAAACTTTATTACTGATAATCAATGTAACATAAAATACAGTAAAACTGCTGGCAGTGTAAAGGGACAGACTTTATTGTCTACCATGTTTTATTGTATTTTTATTCTGATTTATCGGCTTTGCATTGTAGAGAATTATGATGCAAGGATTCCTTGTCCTGGCTGAACAGCAGCATCAACATGTAACACAGATGTGGCACTGCTGTTTGGCTGGCAGACAGAGTCCTTACATCATAATTCATCATAACCCCAGGAATCCTGTAGAGTGCAGTTTGACGACACCATATGACTGTGAAGCGAGCCTTCTGGCAGTGAAGTTTGCACTGTGAGAGCAGGTTGAAGATGTGTCTATCCTGTGTGTTCCACCACTCCTGGTTAAGGCAAATATGATGCACCTAACAGATCTAAACTGGGCCTTAATCTGCATGAAATACATGGGCATTTTGTATGGATTTGTGTTGGTTGCATTTCCTTTTGTATGTGGATTTCCTGCATTTGTTTTTTGCCCATAGACTGGCTTTCCCACAGAAATCCACAGCAGAAAAGTTACGATTTACTTGTTTCTGCATCGCACGTCAATTTCTGCAACATGTAACACACCAGACCACGTAAGTCCATTTAGTATAGGTGTTTGCGGTCAGTAAAAAAACTAATCATAAACAGTCATGTAAATAAGCGCTAATACCTTCCATATGTAGATTCTATCCTAGTCCTGGCACAAAAACAAATGATGACAAACACTAACCACATGAAACTACTCTTTTGGAGATGCCTCAGGCCTTGAACACATGGTATGGGAGCTGACCATTCGTTATTCAGTTAGATTAGAAATGCTCTTATATATGGCTTCCAGCTTTTATTTTTTATATAATATAATAATATAGTAATATAGATATACTTACTCATCTTGGGGTTTATGTAATGTGTACTCTAGGAGATGGGTAGATTCTGTTTCTGTTATTGACTGTGATGTGACCAACAAGAAAACAAGCTCTGGATTAGACAGGTGAGTCTGAAGGTTACGATGTAAAATCCTCTCCCTGAAACTCATGGTCTGTTCAGAGTTATGGCGAAATTTATACCATCCAATAACATCCTGCAACCAGCAAAAGGAAATGCATTAACAATTACAAAAACATGTGTCATAGTAACCTAAGGTTTGACCATGCAGCACACAGAGAGGCGTTCATGCAGAGTACATAACATTTACCGCATTTTCCGTGCCATTAGGCGCACCGGAATATAAGGCGCATCAGTCCGATGCGCCTTATATATGTAATAATTCCATATATAAGGCACATCGGACTATAAGGCGCAGGGTCCCGGGGTGTGGCGGAGGTCCGGGGGCAGAGCGGAGACCCGACGAGACGCGACGCCGAGACAAGACGCGGAACGCGGGGAAGGTGGAGAATGGCATACTTACATAGGTCCCCGCTACCGGAGACAGCAGATCTCCAGCGGGAACTGCAGACCGACGCGGCAGAAGTTGTTCGTGCCGCGTGGTCTGCAGTTCCCGCTGCAGATCTGCTGTCTCCGGTAGCGGGGACCTACGTAAGTAGGGTCCGCTGCCCTCCTATAGGGCGCACCGGACTATAAGGCGCACTTTGGATTTCCAAGGAAATCCAAGGCTTTTATGTGCGCCTTATAGTCCGGAAAATACGGTATATACCGTAAATCATCTTGACTTTTTCTAAGAAGCCTAACTTCAGACACAAGTTTTTTTTCACATGAACTGCAGTTCATTCTTAAATGGAACCTGTCACCTGGAATGTCATTATTAGTAAGTGTCAGGTTCCAATAGCCTATGCTGTGCTGATTTTAAAAATTTCTGTTATTCTGAATCATTAATAATAATTCTTTATTTATATAGTGCACACAGATTACACAGCACTGCACAGAGCTGCCAAATCGGTCCGTGTCCCCAGGTAGAAGCGGGGCAGGTGCACATTTGTGCCAGTGTCTCAGTCTCCCACCCCACTACCTATCATGTGCATTGAGCAGGCAGAAGATGGAGAGGGATGGTGTGGAGGAGAGGAAGAGTGCATGAGGAGATACAGGCATACACAGGATGCAGCTGCTTCTTCCCCCTTGGGCAATTTTAAATTTAGCATAACATAGGCTATTAGAACCGGTCACCAGCTAAAAACAACATTCCTGGTGACAGGTTCACTTCAAAAAACAAGCTCCCCCAAAAAATAAATAAATAAGACAAACAGAAATGGTTTAATAGTATCTATACACTTTGGACTGATGAAATGTTATACACTTGTATAGAATAGTCAATGACTGACTGTAGGTTAGTTACCTTTTCTTTGCCAGCGAGTAGCTTCTGTAATGCCAGCTTGTTCAGCTCCCCCACTCCACTGTAAAACCTGTAAATATTCATATACTATTAGACAAGCAGAATTCCTGTAGCTCAAAGAAACTCACAAAATTTACAATCTGCAGGTAACTGGTCACTTAAAGTGATTGTCCGCTTACATGAGCAGCTTTTGAAGATTTCAGTACAGCAATGCTAGGCCTCATGCACATGAACATTGATTTTGGACGTCTGGTAGCCATGAACGCAATTATTTCTAAACCTCACACATTAAGGACTCACAGGCTGCACAGGATACAAGTCCTGTTGTCCGTGGCCCATTTGTGTGCAGGAGGCCTTAGCCTATGTGTACACAAACGCGCTTATTAGACATGTGAAAGCCGTTGTTTCCACTGCTAATCTTTCTATGGGCTCCATAGATTTCATGGGCTGACTGTCCAGGCTGCAAATTATGGGGCAGTTCCTATTCATGCTCATGTATGTGTTTGGGCAGTCTCTTTCTATTGTCTTTGATACTCCAGTACAGCTCACCCGCCTATGACACATGGGATGCACACAATAGACCACACATTCGTTTGTGGGGACTTATATCCATCCAAAAGTTTATATACGTTCCCATAGCCACTGTCCTGTGCATGGGATAGAGTATGCTCTATCATTTTCTGTGTCTGTGGCCGGGCGCCATGCCTCACTATGGAGAGGGGCGGGTTGAAGAGCGCTCAACCCTCCTCCTCTCCAGCACGCAGCTGTATGCTCGCTCGCATACACTGAGTTTAGGAAAGAAGTCTGATTTGTGTGACAATGCCAGAAAAAACAAACAATAAAAAAAAACAAAAAACAATCTATTTAACAGTGATCTAACTTTATTCCCTTTACTTTAGAATACAAATAATAGAAGCACAGTGTTTACTAACCGGCACAGATGATAAAACGGTATATTTCTTTGGATATCTGCAGAATCAAATAAAATACATAAAAATAAAACCAATTTAAACAGAGCAAGTAGAAATTACACATCTTACAGGGAACCCACCATTGCCCTTTGACTCACTAAATCACATATGTCTCTATGGACTACTAGTGCCCAAGTGTCCCAAATACCCTACAAAGTGTCAGCAATAATAAAAGAAAAGAGAAAACCACTTGGCTGGCTTCATAGTGATATAAGGTGCAGGAAGTCCCTTTTACCACGCTATAATTATGGTGCATGTAGTTGCATAATGGATTTTAGTCTCCAATTGTGGATTGTGCTGGACCATTTATATTTCAAATAATTACGATTATAGTATGGGGCTGCTGTTACCCAGGAAATCATATGCAAGAATATCCTTGCATCATATATCACTAAACTGCGTGTAATCCCATCCCTGGCCGAATGTCGCCTCTGCTTTAGATCCTCATGGAGGAAGAGGATACCCCTCCCCGCAGGGCATCCTCAAGCACGGTGTGCGCCAGATCCTGGACCCGGGGCTCGCCTGGGTTCTTTGTTCCACTGCAGAAAGCATTGGTCTAATGCAGCTGGATGTCACTGATCCCACCTGAAGACTCTGCAATACCAGGACCTTTGAGTAAAAGTGAGTAGACCCAACCCAGTACCATTATCTGTGCAGGTTAAACTCGCACTCATTCTCACATTTTCTATAAACAATGTTCTATCTTCTATAAAACTTTTTCTATTAGAAAGTGCATATTAGGAAGGTTCCCTGTACTCTTTCTCCTATTTATTACAACCATGCAATTTTGCCTTTCAACTAACTGACAAAAAAAAAAAAAAAAGATCAGAGGATGTGCATGATGACAAAACGTCACTGAAACAACATGAGATAGCCATAACCTATAACAACATACCAATAGTGTAAACCACTTGTACATCACTAATCTGAGAATCTGTGATGTTATCTTTTGCTTCTCCCTTTATGACCCCAAGGAGAAATCCTTCCTGTGAACACAAAACAGAAGAACATTATACTGTATAAAGTCGTATAATCATATGTTACAAGCAGAGGTCACATTTACGCCTGTACAAGCATCATAGATGCTTGCACAAGCAGTCTTACTCCTCAAAACAACTCTCCTCTCTCAGCCGATTGCTGCAGCTCATGTCCCTGGTAAAAGATTACTTGACCGGAGCAGTGTCATTTAGTATTGGCCACTGATACTCTGGTCACAGCTAGGCAGATAAAAAGTTTGTTTAATGCATGATGCTAGATTACCAGAATTGGCTCAAATTGCTATTTGAGTGCAGAAAACACTGGCAATAATGCAAGTTAATTTCTTGATAAATATCCATCTATTAACATTATATACACCTAGGAGTTGATATTTAGTTGTGTCACTGAATATTTCATACTCCTCAGCTAAAAATATTCCTCAAAAATGGTAAAAGGAGTATTTTCTACTGTTCTAGAAAAATGTGACCTCTGGTTACAAGTGTATATCCAGTGTACATGTCACGCAACTGTACTTAGGACCCATGACCCCAGGTTTCTTAATCAAGACAATGATTTCCACCAATTGCATAAAGACCCATTATTTTCTTTGGGCTTTTTTTTAGCTTGATCGCGACCTAAAGTCAGTGGGTGCGGGACTTGAGTCTGCAAGGACTTCTTTTGATGTTGCTGCAGTTTTCTTCCGAGTCAGATTTAGGTAGCATTCACTCGATGTATGCCCGTAGTACGGCGGGCATACATTGGCGCTGCGGAGAGGAGCAGGGGATGAGCGCAGCTCACCCCAGCCCCTCTCCATAAGCATATACAGCACACGTCACCGTATTACGTAGAAAGATAGGACATGTCCTACGGGCTACAGAGAGGTACGGTGCCGCACCGTACCGCTCCTGTACATGGCCGTGAGCCCATAGAAGTGTAGCCTTAACTGGAGACCCTAGGAAGAATGGAGATGCGGTTTATTACTTTTAACTATTGTTAAATCATTTTTTGCAGATGTGAAATAATGGAAAGGATGCCACACACATAAACAATGTATTCAGATACAAAACAGATCATGAATACCTGGTACTATTATCCCCACTATACTGGGAAGACATATCTGCTCAATGCGGGTGAAACCTCTGAGAACACTTGTGGGCACACAATGAAAGTGGAAAAACCCCTCCATGATGAGCCCAGAGCGATGGGCACGGGTCAGGGGAATGCCTTGCCCTCTCTTCCTATGAGGTGATGGGTAACTACCTGGCAGCGCAGCCTCCTCTACTCACCGAGTCTGAGCCGGAGCTCATATGCTGGAAGGCGAGGGCGCCAAAGACAAACCCAGACATGAGCGCTCTGGTGCTCTCCCCTGCCATGGTGCAACCTGTAGCATCCCTCTGTGTACGGGCGCGGACTGCTGGCTGCACCTTCTCCTGAAACCATCAAACTGAATTCACACCAGAAAAGTAATACCGCGCTAGCCCGAAAACAGGAAGTCTCCCCAGTGACTCTTGTCACACATCGCAGCATGGATAGTACGACACGGCAAGACACAGTGACCTCTGCTGGGCAAAGTGTATAGTGCGCCTACCGGAGAACTGACGCCATATCACCTCACATTCATGACCTAGTTCACACGTAGCACTTCATTTGAAACACAATTCACACACAGTGGTGAAGGTCTTGGCCTGTAATATACACCACTTGTTTTGCATAGAAAGCTGGAGAAAATTCCAAATGCTGTGAAATTGACTTATAAACACAATTGCAGCATTTTCTCGTGCACTTTGAATTTACAGCTTTCACTGTGTGGCCCAAACACTCTTAATTATTTGACTTTTAGGGAGATAATAAAAGTATTTAGTTTTGTTAAGTCTTAGTACTGTACCTTTAAAAATAATGCTTTACATAAGAAAAATTCCCTGATGTTTTTTATTGATAGAATTATGGACCCTATACAACTGTGATCACTTTTTTGTTCAAATTTTTATGGGTGACAAAATGGCAAAGTATCAGCAATTATGACATTTGAATTTTTTTTTTCATAGAGGTGTTCTACACGTTTATATTTTGATAGATTGGACTTTATGGGATGAAGAGGTACCTAGCACATTTTATTTATTTATTACCCCCTTCAGGACCTATTTTGGCCTCTAGGACACAGACTAATTTTTCAGAGGCTGCTGGGCATTTCATTAGTGAGGAGAGGCTGCTGGGCATTGCTTTACTGGGGGAGGCTGTTGGGCATTTCATTAGTGAGGAGAGGCTGCTGGGCATTTCTTTACTGGGGGAGGCTGCTGGGCATTTAATTACTGGGGGAGGCTGTTGGGCATTTCATTAGTGAGGAAAGGCTACTGGGCATTTCATTAATGAGGGGAGGCTGCTGGGAATTCATTACGGGGGGGGGACTGTTGGGCATTTCATTAGTGACAGGAGGCTACTGGGCATTTTATTAGCGAGGGGAGGCTGCTGGGCATTTCATTACTGGGGGAGGCTGCTGGGCATTTCATTACTGGGGGAGGCTGCTGGGAATTACATTACTGGGGGAGGCTGCTGGGAATTCCATTACTGGGGGAGGCTGCTGGGCATTTCATTACTGGGGGAGGCTGCTGGGCATTTAATTACTGGGGGAGGCTGCTGGGCATTTCTTTACTGGGGGAGGCTGCTGGGAATTCCATTACTGGGGGAGGCTGCTGGGCATTCCATTACTGGGGGAGGCTGCTGGGAATTCCATTACTGGGGGAGGCTGCTGGGCATTTAATTACTGGGGGAGGCTGCTGGGCATTTCTTTACTGGGGGAGGCTGCTGGGAATTCCATTACTGGGGGAGGCTGCTGGGCATTCCATTACTGGGGGAGGCTGCTGGGCATTTCATTACTGGGGCAGGCTGTTGAGCATTATGAGTGAGGGGAGGCTGTGACCAGTGCATATTCCACCCTAGGCTTATTTTCGAGTTATTAATTTTTCCCATGTTTTTGTGATAAAAATAGGTTCCTCCGCTTATACCCGAGGTTGGCTTATACCCGAGTAAATATATCGGAACTGGTATATTTAAGTAACTGTATTTTTAGAAGCAAGGCATTTCTTTTATCCCTGTGACAAAATGATTTTCAAAATTCTGGGTTGCCACGGGAACAAGGCTTAACAATAAAGCATCATTGCAGACACCTTACAACTGATCATTGCAGCTTTGGACTAATGTAAATTACCAGCATCCAGAGAGCTTCACCAGAGGTCACAGTGGGTAGAGAGATCCGGCTGTAACTAGGAATTGTCTATAAGTCAGGTCTTCTTAAATCAGAGACTGCCTTTATTTTTATGCGTGTTCTAGGAAAAGTAGGTGATTTGAAATTTCAGTTTTTCCCCTTTTTAACCATTATTCAACCCCCCTAGTGAACTCTATACAATAGCTTATATGTGTATTATGAAGTTTTGCATAAACTAAGGTGTGTAGTATTGGGTTCTGCAGCAGCTGAAATGTGAATCATAAGTTTCTAGACGTTTATATTTTGATAGATTGGACATTATGGGATGAAGAGGTACCTAGCACATTTTATTTATTTATTACGCCCTTCAGGACCTATTTTGGCCTCTAGGACACAGACTAATTTTTCAGAGGCTGCTGGGCATTTCATTAGTGAGGAGAGGCTGCTGGGCATTTAATTACTGGGGGAGGCTGTTGGGCATTTCATTAGTGAGGAAAGGCTACTGGGCATTTCATTAATGAGGGGAGGCTGCTGGGAATTCATTACGGGGGGGGGGGAAACTGTTGGGCATTTCATTAGTGACAGGAGCCTACTGGGCATTTTATTAGCGAGGGGAGGCTGCTGGGCATTTCATTACTGGGGGAGGCTGCTGGGCATTTCATTACTGGGGGAGGCTGCTGGGAATTACATTACTGGGGGAGGCTGCTGGGAATTCCATTACTGGGGGAGGCTTCTGGGCATTTCATTACTGGGGGAGGCTGCTGGGCATTTAATTACTGGGGGAGGCTGCTGGGCATTTCATTACTGGGGAAGGCTGCCGAGCATTTCATTACTGGGGGAGGCTGCTGGGCATTTCATTATTGGAGGAGGCTGCTGGGCATTTCTTTACTGGGGGAGGCTGCTGGGAATTCCATTACTGGGGGAGGCTGCTGGAAATTCCATTACTGGGGGAGGCTGCTGGGAATTCCATTACTGGGGGAGGCTGCTGGGAATTCCATTACTGGGGGAGGCTGCTGGGATTTCTTTTCTTTTATCCCTGTGACAAAATAATTTTCAAAATTCTGGGTTGCCACGGGAACAAGGCTTAGCAATAAAGCATCATTGCAGACACCTTACAACTGATCATTGCAGCTTTGGACTAATGTAAATTACCAGCATCCAGAGAGCTTCACCAGAGGTCACAGTGGGTAGAGAGATCCGAATTGTCTATAAGTCAGGCCTTCTTAAATCAGAGACTGCCTTTATTTTTATGCGTGTTCTAGGAAAAGCAAGTGATTTGAAATTTCAGTTTTTCCCCTGTTTAACCATTATTCAACCCCCCTAGTGAACTCTATACAATAGCTTATATGTGTATTATGAAGTTTTGCATAAACTAAGGTGTGTAGTATTGTGTTCTGCAGCAGCTGAAATGTGAATCATTAGTTTCTAGAGCAGCCGAGAGGTCAATTCACCTAATTCCCCAATCCATAATGCCAATGTCCTGCCACTATACATAAGGGAAGAACTATAAAACTTGGGACAATGACCCAAAATCTAACCTTCATGACAGAGCAGCAGTAGACTGCATTCACTGCTGTATTCTAGGGCTCATATGATGTCAGTGGGCACACTTGAGAAAGAAGCATTTGGATTTGGAAAACTCTGCATTTGATAAGTTGCGATAACAATGGAAATGCTGCTTGTCTTTTTAAGCAAGATAAAAGCGCGACACTAAAGTTACGCAATGGCGGAAAAAATACACCACAGAGTGTGCAGCACCACATTTATCAACTGAGAATTATCAGAAGAACGCAATAAATCGCTAAACTACTCCAGATAGGAGGTGGTGCATGTGGGTACATTGCTACTACAGGGGGATTTATCTTAATTTATTTTGGGTGGGTTGCTGTAGGGTTGTTGTTTCTCCGCCGCAAGCTTTGTTTTCTCTATTGTCATCCTGACACATGAAAACTTTTTCATCCATATTTGTCCTCAAAAAACAAAAAAAAAGCTCTTTCCCTTCCAAGTGCCCCCCTGTGGCCAGGGGTGGACTGGCCATATGACCCACCGGGATTTTTCCCTGCTTCGGGGGAATGCTGGAAAGGTGAGTTCATGGTTTGTTTGTTTTTCCCGACTGGCTGGCTGGCTGTATACAAGGGGCTGGCTGTATACAAGGGGTGGCTGTATACAAGGGGCGGGGCTGACTGGCTGTATACAAGGGGCTGGCTGTATACAGTGAGGGGGCCGGCAGGCTGTATACTGGGGGGGAGCGCAAGCTGGCTATTTTCTGGGGAGGGACTGGCTACAAACTGGAGAGCTGGCTGGCCATATACTGCGGGGGGAGGGGGCTTTATGGCTATATACAGGGGCAGGCTGTATACTGGTGGGGCTTTCTGGGTATATATCTGGGGGGTCAGGCTGTATACTGGGGGGAGGGGCTGTTTGGCTATATACAGGGGGGCTGGCTGTATACTGGTGGGGCTGGCTGGCAATATACAGGGGGACTGGTTGGCTGTATACAGTGGGGGCTGGCTGTATACTGGGGGAACGGGCTGGCTGTATACTGGGAGAACTGGTTGGCTGTAGACTGTGTATGGGGGGGTGACTGGCCATATACTGCGGGGGGAAGAAGCTTTCTGGCTATATACTCAGGGGCTGGCTGTATACTGGGGGGGGGGGCTGGCTGGCAATATATAGTAGTTATATTCCTGTATATAGTGGGCAGTATTATAGTATTTATACTCTTCTACATAGGGGGCAGTATTATATTAGTCATATTCTTGTACATAGGGGGCAGTATTATAGTAGTTATAAAAAGAGGAATAGGAAGTATGCTCAACCGCTCGGTATGTCGCTTCGGAAAATTAGCTCTGTGCTCGGTCAGGAAAATGAAGCTTGGTCTGGTCCCAAGTGATTAATAGGAGCAAAAAATAGAAAAAAAAGTCCTTCGGCGCCAGCTGGTAAAATGTCAAATGTTTATTCCGAAGTAGTAGTATTCTTGTACATAGGGGGCAGTAATTTAGTAGTTATATTCTTGTACATAGGAAGCAGTATTTTAGTAGTGATATTCTTGTATATAATGGGCAGTATTATAGTAGTGATATTTTTGTACATAGGGGGCAATATTATAGTAGTTATAGTTTTGTATATAGGGGGCAGTATTGTAGTTGTTATATTCTTGTATATAGGGGGCAGTATTATAGTTGTTATATTCTTGTACATAGGGGCAGTATTATAGTAGTTATATTCTTGTACATAGGGGGCAGTATTATAGTAGTTATAGTTTTGTATATAGGGGGCAGTATTGTAGTTGTTATATTCTTGTATATAGGGGGCAGTATTATAGTAGTTATATTCTTGTACATTGGGGGCAGTATTATAGTAGTTATATTCTTGTACATAGGGGGCAGTAGTATAGTAGTTATATTCTTGTACATAGGAGGCAGTATTATAGTAGTTATATTCTTGTACATAGGGGGCAGTATTATAGTAGTTATATTCTTGTACATAGGAGGCAGTATTATAGTAGTTATATTCTTGTACATAGGGGCAGTATTATAGTAGTTATATTCTTGCCCATAGGGGGCAGTATTATAGTAGTTATATTCTTGTACATAGGGGGAGTATTATAGTAGTTATATTCCTGTACATAGGGGCAGTATTATAGTAGTTATATTCTTGTACATAGGGGGCAGTATTATAGTAGTTATATTCTTGTACATAGGGGGCAGTATTATAGTAGTTATATTCTTGTACATAGGGGGCAGTATTATAGTAGTTATATTCTTGTACATAGGGGGCAGTATTATAGTAGTTATATTCCTGTACATAGGGGGCAGTATTATAGTAGTTATATTCCTGTACATAGGGGGCAGTATTATAGTAATTATATTACTGTACATAGGGGGCAGTATTATAGTAGTTATATTCTTGTACATAGGGGGCAGTATTATAGTAGTTATATTCCTGTACATAGGGGGCAGTATTATAGTAGTTATATTCCTGTACATAGGGGGCAGTATTATAGTAGTTATATTCCTGTACATAGGGGGCAGTATTATAGTAGTTATATTCCTGTACATAGGGGGCAGTTGGTACTCTGTGTGGTCCCATTTTCATCTGGGACACCTTGTTCCCCTGGTATTTTGTGCATTTCCCAAACTCCCTTTTGGGAGCTGTATATGTGTAATATTTGTAATGCTAATAATGTACAGGCGGTCCCCTACTTAACACCCGACTGACATACGACCCCTAGTTACAAACGGACCTCTGGATTTTGGTAAATTACTGTACTTTAGTCCTAGGCTACAATAAACAGCTATAACAGTTATAAATTATGTCTGTGTTAGGGATTTTTATGCAGGGCCCCAACAGCCCTCTTGACTTTTGTAAGGTGAGTCCTAATTAACCCTTTCATGATTGAACATAAAGACCAAGACATACGTCAATCTCTTAGTCAAGATCTTCTACCCTTTAATAATCAAAATGCATAATATATAACAGACAGAAGAGTCATTAAAGGGGCGTGAATAGTATACTCCAAACCTATTGGTCATCAGCACATTCTGGGAAAAACAATTAATTAATTGTGCTCAGTTCTCAGAGACCTTGTACACAGATATTGTTTATACTAATGCTGAGAAGAATAAGATAAGTGGCTCCAGAATCACACTATAATCAAGGACAGACTGGCTTCTCATTAAATGTCAAAGGGTATTAGCTTATAGGCAAGCAAACAGGTTACATAAAATGAAGTTTGAATGATGACATTAACTTGACAATGGTCAGGGAACATGGCCGCTGTATCTAAGATGGCGGACAGTAGTCAAGATGGCGTCCGAAACCAGTGCGACCTCCTTAACAGTCTGCAATGAAGCTTTAGTGTTAATCCTGGTTCTTATGACAACCCAACATTTTTAAAATACAATTGTGAGAGACACCCCAAAAATTTTGGCTGGGTTTTCAATTATAAAGTATACAGTTCCGTCTTACTTACAAATTCAACGTAAGAACAAACCTACAGACCCTATCTTGTATGTAACCAAGGAGATTGCCTGTATATGTATATTTTTTCAAAAAAATTTTCTAGCTCTTTGTTTTTGGTATTGTTGATTCTATATTATTGTGAGCTGTATTGATATATTGTATATGAGGGCATAGTCGGTTTTGGTGTCTCATTTTCCTTTTTAACCCATTGTGAAGGTGCAAATTTTTGTGTTCAATGAATATATTGTAAGATAAAATTACATTTATTTTTCACCCTCTCATAGAGTGAACAAACTTCCCAAAGGTTGTTTTGAATATTTTGAGGGGTGCAGTTTCTAAAATGGTGTCATTTGTGTGGGCTTTCTGCCTTATAAAGTCACTTCTAACTAAACTGGCCCTCCAAAAATAGGTTTTGATAATTTTCGTGAAAAATTGCACCTAAAGTTATTTGCCTCCTAACATCCTAAATAAAGGATTGTTTGAAAAATTATGCAAAGTTAAAGCAGACATATGTAAATGTTAGAAGGAAATGTTTGATGATATGACTAAATTGCCAAAAAGTAGAAAATGTTGAATTTGAAAAAAAAAAATTTCTAAATTTTTGCCAAATTTCTGTTTATTTCATAAATAAATACTAAACATATTGCTTATATTTCTCAGCCAGCATGAAGTACAATGTGTCACAAAAACACTATCTCTAAATCCAGGGGCACGGGCCCCAATGCATTTGTATCAGACTTTCAGTAAGGCCCCCTCTTGTAAATAACCCCCTCATATGTGGTTGTGTCAATAACAACTTTATTGAGGGGCTATACATCTACAGAAACACTGGAGAAATCCTGACTTACATCCAGTGACTGCTGGTGACATGTCCACTTCACTATTAGGGTGGTGGCACACGTGACGTTTTGAACCCGTTTTTAGTCATGCGTTTTCAGTCCGTTAAAAAATGCATGCATTTTTGAAAACACTTCCTTTTTTATCCAGTTTTCCCAATTATCTTAACAAAAACAGGTTCAAAATTAATGTCACCCACTCATTCCCGAGTAATGTCTTCCACACAGCCCCCAGTAATGTCTTCCACAAAGCCCCCAGTAATGTCTTCCACACAGCCTCCAGTAATGTCTTCCACACAGCCCCCAGTAATGTCTTCCACACAGCATCCAGTAATGTCTTTCACACATTCCCCCAAGGTAATGTCTTCCACACAGCCCCCAGTAATGTCCCCACACATCCATCCAGTAATGTCCCCCAGTAATGTCTTCCACACAGCCCCCAGTAATGTCTTCCACACAGCCCCCAGTAATGTCTTCCACACAGCCCCCAATAATGTTTTCCACACAGTCTTCAAGTAATGTCTTCCACACAGATCCCCCTGTAATGTGCCCTATACAAATCCCCCTGTAATGTGCCCCATACAGATCCCCCTGTAATGTGCCCCATACAGATCCCCCTGTAATGTGCCCCACACAGATCTCCTTGTAATGTGCCCCCCACACAGATCCCCCTGTAATGTGCCCCACACAGATCCCCCTGTAATGTGCTCCAAACAGATCCCCCTGTAATGTGCCCCACACAGATCCCCCTGTAATGTGCCCCATACAGCCCTCTCTATGTTCTTCTCTCACCTCACTCCTGCAGCTCCGTGCACTGCTTCCCCCTGCAGGTCATGTGATCGGGACATCATCACATGTCCTGAGGACATGGATCGCGAAGAGAGAGAGGAAGATGCCCGGGCCACCGGGCAAAAGAACCGGGGCACGAGACCCGGATCTTTTGACCTAGCGACGCCCCTGTCTAAATCAACTGTATATGTTAAAGCGTTTCAAAGTTATGAGCACTTAAAGTGACACATGTCAGTCGAGTTACATGCCGCGGTCACGCTCACCGTCGCATTTAATGGGTTAGACACCAGCGATCAGAGTTCACTCCGACCGCAGGTGTTCCTCGGGGATGTCAGCGGTAGATTACCGCTGACATCCTGCAACTCCCGATACCGGCTCAGCTCCGGTGCAGAGCCGAACCGGCATCAGCTCAGCGCCATACTAGTACAGCACTGAGTGCTAAGGGGGTTAATGATTGCAAATGATTGTTAATGGTAAATGATTTTGTCCCTCTTTCTATTCCGTAAAATATTGGGAGGTATGCGTATCTCCCCATTTCGTTGAAATGAGCTACAGTACACCTAGTTAATACCCAAACTATACACTAGATGGTGATGATGTTACATACAGGAGGTTATCTAGAGATCGATAAGGAAAACTGGGTTATCTGAGTTACAGAGCACATCAGAATGATCAGGCCTGTAGTGTAAGGCTTGTAGGTGGGTTAATAAAGTTTAATGAAAAAAAGGATTAACATTGTTAGATCATCACCAAGGAATGTTGAGTATATATATACGACTGCAGCCATAGAGGTCTTCTTGTTTCTTTTCAGTGCTGTGTGGTGCCAAACCAAGCTAAACAGTGGACATTAAAGAGCACATGGGTCACCATGGAGTAAGTAACAAGTACTGTGCATCTAATGTATATAGCATCTTTTAATGTCTGCTCTATAGCCTGCTCACCCCTCCCCATAGAGCATTGCAGGGTCAGCAACGTAACACGGCAAAATATTGGACATGTCTTATATTTCGCTGTGAACAGTTATGTTGTGGTGAGACAATGGGGCACATTTACTTAGCCAGTCCGGAGGAGATCCCGAAAGTGCATTTTCCGACGATAATTCAAGAACATTGTGCACCCGATTTGCTGAATGTATCGCTTCGCTGATCAGGTCTGCTGGAGTTCACCATCTTCCTCCCAGTGTATGTAAGTGCATGACTTGCGACAAAATTTTTAAGTTAAATCCCGCGGTTTGTCCGAATCTGTCGGATCGTCCGACGGCCCGCCCCTGATTTGTGTTGCATGAAAGCTGGCACAATTGCGACTAAATCCAATTGCGTGCAACACAATCGCCTACTAAATACCTGTCCCAGTGGCGCGATCCCCGAGAACGTCGGAAAACCAGACATTATTAATGTTGTATAGTAGGGGCTCTCTTTTGTCTATAATATATACTTTTTAAAAATATATTTGTCCACAGAATCCCATAGATACCACGGTCACTATTAAAGTATAATATTAGCTGTATATATAGCTGTACCTTGCCCTGTATTGGCAGTCAGTATATTGGTAGGTATACATTACGTGTTCTTATGCAGTCTCTATCCTCTTGTCTCTAGTCTGGAATGTCTCAAACCAAATACACTTTAACATGATTATGATCCATGACTTGGAAAAGAAGATAAACTCCAATTGTGATTAAGTGGCTGTAGCCATCTCCAGTGAGAAGTAAGAACCTCTCTTCCTATCTATAAGTACTGTGCATATATATAAAGATTTCAATCCTCTTTCATTTTAATGTACATCATCATTGTATCTTTCAGGAAAAATTACATTAAATTTCAAAAGTAACAGATTGATGATTGGTCTCACCAAGAAGTTACCAACTATTCAGATGAGGCAACAAAAATTAACCTGATGTGAACTCAGCATCCAGGCAGAAGGATATACCAGAAAAGTACCTAGAAGGATGTGGGACGGGGCGTTATGATCAAGTCCTATTCTCCACACCACTTCCATAATTTTATCGGCTGTCAAGATGATAACTTCTGCTAGTGTGCACTTTGGTGCAAGCTTTTACTTGACATGATCACACATAACATGTTTGTCACTTACCAGAAAACACTACTTACCATCCTTGACATATCTCATCAAACTTGATGTTACTTGCCAGGCTTAACACTACTTATCAGTCTTGACACTAATACAAAACTTGACATTACTTACTGGACATAACATTACTTGACACATCGTTTCTTACTAGACTTGATGTCATTTACCAGACTGGACGCTACTTACCAGACTGGACGCTACTTACCAGACTGGACGCTACGTACCAGACCTGATGCTACTTATGAGTACTGACACTAATACAGGACTTGACATTGCTTACTGGACATGACATTGATGCATTGTTATTTACCAGACTGGACGCTACTTACCAGACTGGACGCTACGTACCAGACCTGATGCTACTTATCAGTACTGACACTAATACAGGACTTGACATTGCTTACTGGACATGACATTGATGCATTGTTATTTACCAGATTGGACGTAGCTTACCAGACAAGATATTAATTATCAGTCTTGACACTACTATTAGACTGGATGTTGCTTATCGGACATGACAATACTTTTTTGACTTGATGCTACTTACCAGACGCTACCTACCACTCACGACGCTACTTACCAGACGCTACTTACCAGACTTGACGTCACCAGACTTGAATCTACTTACCAGACGCTACCTACCACTCACGACGCTACTTACCAGACGCTACTTACCAGACTTGACGTCACCAGACTTGAAGCTACTTACCAGACTTGACGTCACCAGACTTGAAGCTACTTACCAGACTTGAAGCTACTTACCAGACTTGAAGCTACTTACCAGACTTGACGCTACTTACCAGACTTGACGCTACTTACCAGACTTGACGCTACTTACCAGACAAGATGTTAATTATCAGTCTTGACACTACCTATCATCAGACTGGACGTTGCTTATCGGACATGACAATACTTACCAGACCTGACGCTACTTACCAGACCTGACGCTACTTACCAGACTTGAAGCTACTTAACAGACAAGATGTTAATTATCAATCTTGACACTACTATCAGACTGGACGTTGCTTATCGGACATGATAATTCTTGCTTGACTTGACGCTACTTACAATACATTACTTATGTGTCTTGATACTACTACCAGACTTTGTGTTGCTTACCGGACATAATATTACTTGATCGACTTGACACTACTTACAAGACTCATTGTTACTTAGAAGACCTGATCCTACTTGACAGAATTGACGTTACAAAATAGAATTTCATGTTACTTATCAGACTTGACGATACTTACATTACGTACCAGATTGGATATAATTTACCAGATTTCACATAATTTGTTGGAATTAACGTTACTTTTCAAACTCAACGTTATTTACCAGAATTGAAGTAACATTATCAACTGAAATTTTCATGACTTCATCAACTTGACTTCCAGTCCTCACTATAACATTCTGTACCCTCTCTATTTAAGAAGGTCATTTATACTGTGATTGCCTGAGAAACAGTATATTGAGGCTGCGCCATGTTCCAGCAATTTTTGTGAATAAATATTGCACCTACCACCAATCCATTTGGTTTTCCTTTATAATAATAATTAGAACCCTATTTAACCAGTTTAGGCCTAGGGCCTTTTCCTCTTTAGGTCCAGACACAAGCAACATGACTTTTACTTTTTTCCTGGGGGAGGGGAGCAGGATTCTTATTTAATTATTTTTATGGTCTGAATCTTTACTTTTAAATGAAAAAATATGTCACA
This sequence comes from Engystomops pustulosus, assembly GCF_040894005.1. Classification (NCBI taxonomy): domain Eukaryota; kingdom Metazoa; phylum Chordata; class Amphibia; order Anura; family Leptodactylidae; genus Engystomops; species Engystomops pustulosus. The sequence goes on from NC_092411.1 coordinate 189,407,817, forward strand.
GTCTATGGGGAATAGTCCCTTAGGACTAAGTAAGTGGACTCCCTGGACCACCGCGGGAGATAACAACCTTAGCCGCACCCGGGAGCGGAGTCTAAGTGAACTCCTGGTCTTCGCCAGAGCCTGCCGCAAAGCGGGATGGTCTTGCTGCGGCGGGAGTCACCAGGTCGCTCCACGGGTGCGACTAGGCCCACGGTGGCAGCCAAGGTAGGGACACGGGGACCACGGGAAGGCAGGCAGGACCACAGGAAGGCAGGCAGGACCACGGGAAGGCAGGCAGGCAGGACCACGTGAAGGCAGGCAGGCAGGACCACGGGCAGGCAGGCAGGACCACGGGCAGGCAGGCAGGACCACGGGAAGGCAGGCAGGACCACGGGAAGGCAGGCAGGCAGGACCACAGGAAGGCAGGCAGGCAGGACCACGGGAAGGCAGGCAGGCAGGACCACGGGAAGGCAGGCAGGACCACGGGAAGGCAGGCAGGCAGGACCACGGAAAGGCAGGCAGGACCACGGGAAGGCAGGCAGGACCACGGGACACAGGAAACCGGGAACACGGGAACTCAGAGGCGTCTGGAAACGCTCAAGAAGGCTTTCTCCTCAGAAGAATGAACTGAAGATCCGGCAGAGGATGCTGGGAGTCGCCAGGCTATATAGCTGAGCCAGGAATGCCAGAGCCAATAAGGAGGACACTGGCCCTTTAAGGCTGGGAGAAGTCTGCGCGCGCCCCCTCTAGTGGCAGGAGCACGCGACTACATGCAAACAGCATGCGGCCTACACGCTGGGAGCAAGAGTGCAGGCCAGAGCCAGGAGAGGTAAGTGAGAGCTGGGGGAGCGGGGACCGCGGCAGCAGGCACGGGTACACCCTCAATCCGTACCGAGGATCGCGGGTGTAACCGTGACAAAATACTAATACTTTTTTTTTTTAATTTTACCTATTCTTGTCTGACTGTTACAATATGTTACCCTAAAACAGACATTTCAATAGTGTTTGGCATCGTATGCTGTAAGGTTATATACACTCACCGGCCACTTTATTAGGTACACCTGTCCAACTGCTCGTTAACACTTAATTTCTCATCAGCCAATCACATGGCGGCAACTCAGTGCATTTAGGCATGTAGACCTGGTCAAGACAATCTCCTGCAGTTCAAACCGAGCATCAGTATGGGGAAGAAAGGTGATTTGAGTGCCTTTGAACGTGGCATGGTTGTTGATGCCAGAAGGGCTGGTCTGAGTATTTCAGAAACTGCTGATCTACTGGGATTTTCACGCACAACCATCTCTAGGGTTTACAGAGAATGGTCCGAAAAAGAAAAATCATCCAGTGAGCGGCAGTTCTGTGGGCGGAAATGCCTTGTTGATGCCAGAGGTCAGAGGAGAATGGGCAGACTGGTTCGAGCTGATAGAAAGGCAACAGTGACTCAAATCGCCACCCGTTACAACCAAGGTAGGCAGAAGAGCATCTCTCAACGCACTGTACGTCGAACTTTGAGGCAGATGGGCTACAGCAGCAGAAGACCACACCGGGTGTCACTCCTTTCAGCTAAGAACAGGAAACTGAGGCTACAATTTGCACAAGCTCATCGAAATTGGACAGTAGAAGATTGGAAAAACGTTGCCTGGTCTGATGAGTCTCGATTTCTGCTGCGACATTCGGATGGTAGGGTCAGAATTTGGCGTCAACAACATGAAAGCATGGATCCATCCTGCCTTGTATCAACGGTTCAGGCTGGTGGTGGTAGTGTCATGGTGTGGGGAATATTTTCTTGGCACCCTTTGGGCCCCTTGGTACCAATTGAGCATCGTTGCAACGCCACAGCCTACCTGAGTATTGTTGCTGACCATGTCCATCCCTTTATGAGCACAATGTACCCAACATCTGATGGCTACTTTCAGCAGGATAATGCGCCATGTCATAAAGCTGGAATCATCTCAGACAATGAGTTCACTGTACTCAAATGGCCTCCACAGTCACCAGATCTCAATCCAATAGAGCATCTTTGGGATGTGGTGGAACGGGAGATTCGCATCATGGATGTGCAGCCGACAAATCTGCGGCAACTGTGTGATGCCATCATGTCAATATGGACCAAAATCTCTGAGGAATGCTTCCAGCACCTTGTTGAATCTATGCCAGGAAGAATTGAGGCAGTTCTGAAGGCAAAAGGGGGTCCAACCCGTTACTAGCATGGTGTACCTAATAAAGTGGCCGGTGAGTTTATACTGTGTGCAGCCATAGTGAGTGGGGACCAATATAAAGTGTGGAAGCCACAACAAGGGGCCATTTTATGTGTCAGGTCGCATTCACAATGTTTGTGTTGCGTTTGGAAACACAACGTATATGTAGTGATGGAGAGGTTTTCCCGATCGCCGATGTGTTTCCATTGAGATGTTTGCGACTGGTGCTTGCTCCCAATCGCAAGTGTTTTTATATAGAAAAGAATCTGCGATCGGGCCAGCGCTTCGCTAGCAGCACTTATGTTGTGTTTCCAAACGCAACACAAACACTGCATGTGAACGCGGCCACTAAACGTGGTGCATCTAGAACCAAGGGGACCACATGAGTAGGTGTATTAGAAATTGTGGGCCACAGTGGGGGGCATACATTGGGCAGAGTATTCTAGCATGTATGGCGGCCATAATTGGGAAGGGGTCATTATAAAGTTATGGGAACACAGTATAAAGTCCTTGGTCCAATGCCCCTGCCACATTATATATAATATGTTCCCCTGAACAATAACTTGGTATATATACTGATAAGAATTACTTGGACATAGAGATAGATATTGAGTGATTCAGTAGTGGGAACATAGAAGATTTAAAGAGACAAACTTAACATCTTAGACCTTATTGTTGTAAAGTTCCTATCCCTATCTAATCTTGGGACCATTTTTATCTTTGTAATGCACTGAAATTTGTTGTTTTTATGAATTTTTTAAATAAAAAATTGATAGTTTTTACCATAAAAGTGGTTAATCTCGCCTTATTTTCGAGATTTTGTCTATGGTTGTGGGAGAAACTTCCCTGACATCTATTGTACAGAGGACGTATTTATTTTGGTGAAACTATGCTGTATATACATGTTTACAAATGTATTGTTCAGCCCCCTCTCAGTAATAACGCATCTCTAGCTCTCTGCTATGTGGGAATTCTGCCCTATGCTGCTCTGTGAAGTGAATGATTCACCTTGCGGTCAGGGCAAAGAGCGCGGCCCCGGCTTGTACTATGTCCGACAGGGAGGGAGGAGGAGCCGGGGTGTGACTGGGGAGTCTAGGAAGTCGGAGCCGTCCTCCCCTGGAGCTCAGCGCTTCCTGCACAGGACGGGAGACAGATGACAGCTCAGCTGAGCCATGGAAGACTTCCGAAGCCTGGCATACAACGTGTTCTCAGTATGGCTCCTCTTCATCATCGCCTTCATCATGCTGCCCTCCATGTTTGGCATGTCTCTGGGCATTTCCCAGGTCTACATGAAGATCCTGGTGAAAATGCTGGAGGTAAGCAGACTGTTTGTTCTCATCAGCTTTTAATACTCATTGCAACACAGCCCCAGACTTCACAGATATGTTGTAACTTCTCTGCCTGGAGCCCTGGCTTCTGACCCCGTGGAATTGGCTCCGAGGTGGAACAGGTGGATGATTAGGGTGAAGCGATCTGTCTAAAGGGAATAACATTTTAATGCAATCTTTAAAGAATCAAATGTAAAAAATAAATAGAACTGTAAAAATCTGACCAAAACTGCCTATGTGACAGTCCCTTTAAAGATCTGTCTACACTGTTATTTAGTGATGACCATAACTTGTAGTGTTCTCCCCTTATCACAAGGGTTTTCAATATCTAAAATCCGGACTGTATGACAGCTTATTTTTCACGCTTATTGCTTCATGGGACCGGACTCCTGGCATCATGTCCATGGAGTCCCTGCTACCTCACAAAAAAAAATGCTCTGCATTGTAATCCTGTATTAGGACAGGACTGTAGACTTGTGAGGAGGCAGCTACATGGCATGATATATCATTATGTTGCAGGGAGTATTCAGTTTGGAGACTACTTACAAATGTGGTCTAATGGCAGATGCTCATTCATTAGTTTGGTTTGAAAAACTTTTGTGCACTTGCGAGATTTATCAACTGAATTTAGAATCACTGAAATGAATTCTTCAGTCTAGTGATTATACGTCCAGTCCAGACTAAACTCGCTCAGGGTCAATGGGCTTAAGGGTGCTGTTACATGTACCGCTAGCGTTGTGTTAGTAAAAGCATGGAGACGGGCCTCGGCCCGATCGCTTATGTGTTTCTATGGAAATGCATGCAATTGGTAACCAGAACCTAGCGTCTTGCATTAAAACAATGCAAGACACTGGGTTCTGGTTACCTATCGCTTGCGTTTCCATAGAAAAGCATGCCCACCCAAACGCAGCGCTAGCGGAACATGTGACCGCACCCTAAGGCTACCTGTGTCTGCTGTTTATTGCATATAAACAATAGATGTGCATCAACCCATTGCCGAGCACTATGCCTGCAAAAGCATTCTACGCATCATCCACTTTTGCTCTTCTTCTTCAAAAAAAAATGTAAGGCTTGGAAATGATGGCACTAGCTTGTCCCAACCACTTGAAGGGTCACATGATTGTGTTCTCTATAAAACCCATCTACAAAGCTGATGACAGCTCTTTGGCATCCATATTTTTCAAGTTTCCATGGACCTGTATGAACTTTTATGGGAAAGACTGAACCACAAACAGAGGTAGTAAGTTTTTTTAAAAATTTCCTTCTCTAACCAACCAACCTACCTACCAATCGATCTACTAAAATAAATCTTTCAGTGTGCTATCAGTTAAAAATGGATAGGACACTAACACATATAGCGTTAAAGGCTCTAGCCTTGACACGCCGGGTTCACCTAGAAAAGAGAGTTGTAAAAAGCAGCCCGGAGCATGGGGACAAGATGTCCAGCACTCTGGGCTGCTAATTTTGCACAACTCCATGCTGGGAGCGGAGTTGACGTCAAGCGAGAGGATTATATTCACCTCCCTCTCCTACGCTCCCAGTGTGTATTTCTAACCTTTGTGGTTGATTTCTTTTAAGTTGCGTTCACGTGTTCAGTGTTTCTGATGCAGTTTTTGAAGCCAAAAGTGTGGATGATAATGGGTGAGAACATATAATTTATAGGAACTCCTCTTTTTTTCACTCCACTACTGCATCTGAAAAAATGAATTTGTGAAGGCACCCTGAGGGTTCTTTCAAAAGTGGTGTTTTGCTTGCGTTGAAACGGCAATGAAGAAAACCTCTTTCAAAGTAGTTAAACGCCCAGAAACATTTGAAAGCGCATGTCTTTTGACACACGCATCTTGACGTATGCGTTTCTGCGCAACATACGCAAGGCCACGTGTGTAACACGCGTTACATGTTGCCTTTTGGTTGCGTTTTTATTGCGTTTTGAAATGCATTACAACAACTGAGGAAAGGTGATTTGCCCAATTACATTATTGTTAATATTTGCATTAACTTGGCATAAGGGCATTTTCACACATCAGGTTTTTTTCTCTTCCTGGCTTTCAATGGCTTTCAATGTTGCATTACATGTGCTTTTGCAAGTTTGCTTTCTTTCCACTGATACTTTGAAAAAAACTTTATAGCATGTCCTATATTTTTTTTTCTGACAATAGTCTATGGGACCAAAAAAATAAAAACCGAAGACATTTGTCTGCTGTTTTTTTTTTTCCCAATGATGATGATGGGCATGAAAAAAAACCTTTTTTTTTGGCTCCCCCCCCCCCCCTGTCCCCATAGAGAATAATGTGCACATTGCCAAAGTGTTTTTAGAATAAAACTGGCTTTTTCCGCTAAAAAGAAAAGGTAGATGAAGGTTTACCTTTCTCTCTGCAGCGCAGTGTCCCCTGGGAGTGGCCAGTGAGGAGAGGTTTCTCCTGCACTGCTCCGTCATGCGTCTATTTCAAATAGAAGAGATATGGGCGTTTTTTTTTTTTTTCATTTAAAATAGACGAATGACGGAGAGTGAGGTAAACCGATTGTCGCTGACGACTCTCATGGGACACTACATTGCAGAGAGAAAGGCAAACTTTCACCTAACTTTTCTTTTAATCGGAAAAAGCCAGTTTGAATATAAAAACTCTTTGGCAATGTGCACACTATTCTCTATGAGGACATGGGGGAGCCAGAAAAAGAGCTCCTGATGACAGGTTCCCTTCAACATACAGCACTTTGGAGGCACTTGTCCTATTGGTAAATCCACAACCCCATCTCAAATACCCAGCCAAAGTTGGAACAGATCGGCAAGAGATCAACATTTAGGCTAAATTTACAAAACGTATGCCTGCCGGGTGACCCCTCCGTTCTCCATAGAAATGTACGACGTACAGGCCGCAAACATGGGGAAAGATAAATCATGTGCTATCTATTCCCCGTGTACGGAGCGGTATGGTGCCGCACGTGTATGGCACTACATCTCTCCGTGCGGCCATTGCCTTCTATGGGGGACATGTGTACGGCCACAAGCTTCCAGTTGTACATAGGTCCTCCATAGGGTAGTGTGTATGCGGCCTTAATCTTAGTAACATTCTTAATAACTGATTTTACTAATGTTTCCTTACTTTTCAAGTGGTTTTATAATGGGAAGGACTAACGTTCCTGACTATGATATGTCTATTTCCTTCTAGTGGGCCACTTTAAGAATTCAAAAAGGTTTTGAAGAACAAAAAAAACTTCGCATGGCTGCATCCAATGGTAAGATATATATGGACTAGGTTCTCACTTACAGTTTCTAATTTGCTCTTTGGGTATGAGGGTATTTTGGATATGAGGGACTACCCTTTATTATGAGTGTATTTAACCCCATAGCGCAATAAGACGTACCCTTACTTCTTGCTGCGCATGGGGGAGTATGAAGAGGGCTCACGGGCTGAGTCCTCTTCATACTCACCGGGTGTTTGCTTCATAATGAAGCAAATGCCCGTCGCTAACACCCGCGAACGGTGCTAGCACCGAACGCGGGTATTAACCCTTTGATCGCCGCCGGCAAAGCTGCCGGCGGCATTAAAGATCAGGCTGCACGTGGGCGCCGCCATCTTGGCTCCGATCGTTGCTCCCCGTGACGTCACCGGGGAGCGGTGATCCGTTGTCATGACAGCCTCGGGTCACACAAAGATCCGAGGTTATCATGTTTTAGGCTATCTATTACAATGTGCGATTTGCACATTATAATAGATGGTGTGCAAAATCCCCATATACTACCATACTGTAGCATGGCAGTATATGGTAGGATCAAACAGACAACCTAGGGTTAAAGTACCCTAGAGAGTCTGAAAAATAGTAAAAAAAAGTAAAAAAAAAAAATTATATTAAAAAAACATAAAAATTCAAATCATCCCCCTTTCCCTAGAACTGATATAAATAAACAGTAAAAATCATAAACACATTAGGTATCACTGTGTCCGATAATGCCCGATCTATCAAAATATAATTAAAGGTTTTTCACTGCGTTTAACCTCGTAACGGAAAATAGCGGCCAAAGTCACAAATGGCAATTTTTTCCATTTTGAAAAATAAAAAAAATTCTATAAAAAGTGATCAAAAGGTCGCACAGTCCTAAAAATAGAAGCATTGAAAACGTCATCAGAAGTCGCAAAAAATGACACCACCCACATCTCCGTATGAAAAAGTTATTAGCGCAAGAAAACGGCAAAATGAAGAATTTTTTTTCTGTACAGGAGGTTTTAATTTTTGTAAATGTATGAAAACATTATAAAACATATACAAATTTGGTATCCCTGTGATCGTATTGACCCAATGAATGAAATTGACTTGTCACAGCTGTAAAAACCAAGCCCACAAGAAATGGCGCAAATGTGTTTTATTTAGAATTTTTTTTCCCGCTTCCCAATACACGGCATGGAATATTTAATACCATCACTATGAAGTGCAATATGTTATGCAGAAAATAAGCCCATACACAGCTCTTTATATGGAAAAATAAAAAAGTTATAGATTTTTGAAGGAGTGAAAAATAAAACGAAAAAGGGCCTGGTCCTTAAGGGGTTAGTTTACTATAGCACCAGTTTTTATATGATTAGAACATTATATGGTGAGTGCAGAAATGCTCTGAATTACTGGGCACATCAAAAAGTATCCAAGACTATTCTCTCGCAATTAATAGAAAGTGCTTGGAAGTTACTTGTTTGTGTCATTTAATGTTATGTGTGGTATAACATCATATGTCCCTTATATACAGGATGTTATCTATGTAAGGTTATATTGCATCTCCGCTTCTGGTGAATGTGAATACAAAGGTCAAAGTCTAATCTAATGCAGATTTGTAAGCTTCTCTCTGTTGGTGCTCAACCTTGACGTTCTGTGCGGGCATTGGTTGTAGCTATTGGTTATAGTGGGCACGTGCTGTTGGCATGACGTCACAACTGAGCATCTGAATACCAACAGAAGTCTGTAATGTGTACTGTTCAAAAAAGGGTTCACATACACAGTATGAAAAAATCCATAAAGAACAAACTGACTTAGTTAATATAAGTGAAAGGAGAACACTTCCAACACTGTTCCTTTTTAATGGTGCAATTAGTATAATGTAGAGATATTTTCCCTAGTGGGGAAAATATTAGCAGGTAGTAATTGCACAATAATCTGGCCAATTCATGTTTACAGGATTGTTGGTAAAAGGCCATGTGATCAGCTCATGAACTTTTGTGCTGGTCCAAAAATGATTGTTGTTGGTAGCACACCTCATAAAAAAGTATGTGCTTCAACCATGGGGACACTTGTTCTGAGAAGCAGTTAGTTTTTTTTGTGAAAAGATCTTTAGTAGGGACGATTTCTACATATTTTAGGTTCCTGAAGTCATCTAGGCTGTATTCAGATATTTTATCTTAAAGCGTAACTGTGAAGTTATGATGATTTTTTACCTAATTGTCATATGTGATTCCTCATTTTAAAACAAATAGAACAATGCCCATATTGTGTTCCCTGCCCTTTTTCTTTCCAGAGTTATGGCATTTTCAGTTCTGAAGCTACTTGTCAAAAATCTTCCTCAGCACTGAACACCATCGGCTAGACACACAGAGCACTGTCACATGACCTCCCCTTCTCCTTCCTGTGTGAGCAGGGAGCAGCAGCACCTCTCTTCTGTGAAACCATATCTCTAAACAATTCTACAGAATCACTGGAGAAATAAGAATGACGAGACAAAGCTATTGCAGAGTAGTGATGGGAGGTCCGGCTCTTATTAGTGAGTTGGATCATTAATACTGGTTCCTGAACAGCTCTCTATTAAATATATAATAAGGAGCCTCAGTCCAGTCAGTCAGTCACCCCACTCCACACCACTTTTAATTAAATTTTTAACTTGCTAAACCTGTTTAAGTGGGCAATTGGCTCACTGCAGGGAGCCAACCCGTTCGCAAACACATCACTAGTTCAGAGCCAGGTTAAAATGGTGAGGATAGCAAGGAAACTAATGCACATAGACTGGAGAACAACATTAGAGAACAATGTATGATTGCCTTGGTTGTTATCAGAAATAATGTAATCCTCATAGATCAACATTTAAAGTTTCTCATATATATTATGTGTGGGTGTAAAGTATTTATGTATGTATAAATGTGTATGTATCTATTATATATTTGTATATGTGTGTGTATATGTATGTATACATTATTTAGCAAAAACCTCTTCATCATAATTAGAAAGCCGCAATGGCAATTACAAAACTCAATGTTAGGCTGCATTCAGACGGCCATTGGGGGACGTATATATGGGCGACGGCAATGGGCGCATTTTGAGGACTGTGCAACATTTTGGTCACTTTTTATTCCTTTTTTTAATGTGAAGTAAAATAGTGTAAAAGTCGCACTTTGGACATTTGGGCACCATTTTCCGTTATGGGGTTCACCGCCCGCGATAACCGTTTTTATATTTTGATAGTTCGGGCATTTTGGGACGCGGCGATACCTATTGTGTCTGTGACTTTTACTGTTTATTATGTTTTATGTCAGTTCTAGGGAACGGGGGGTGATTTGAACTTTTAGGTGTTTAACATTTTTTTTTTTTTTTTTTACAGTTTTTTTAGACCCTCTAGGGTACATTACAACTATATTGCAGTATATGGCATTTCTGCACAGTATACGTTACAATGAGCCACTGGCTCATTGTAACGAATCTGCAGTAACCATGCATCCTCGGGTCTGACGAAGACCCAAGGCTGTCATGGAAACCGAACGCCTTCCCCTGATGACGTTCGGTGGCGCCCACACACTGCCGTCTTTTAAATGGAGGAGTTAATAGCCGTGATCCGTGCAAGCACAACCCCGGTTATTGACGGTGGGGGTTTGCTGCAATATGCAACAACCCCCACCCTTGTATGAAGAGGACTCGGCCCGTGAGCCCTCTTCACAGGGCCGCATCTGCCGTGAGGCGAGATGAAAATCTCGCCTCAGGCGGCAGAATGCGGATCCCTGTAAAGGGCGGCGAAATTCGCCGCTCTAAAGTGGGCGATTCGGGCGCTAAATAAATCAAGCCTGTCTCTTTAAGACACAGGCGCGATTTATATGCGGAGCGACGCACCGCCTTTCCGCACGCTTAGGGAGCAGCTGCCTGCAGGTAAGTATGATTTTATTATTTTTCCTGTACTGTCATTTATTTTATGTGGCTAATAAGGGGGAGTGGGGAGGTGTCGCTATCGTGGGGGGGGGGGTACTGTATACATTATATGTGGCCATAATTGTTGTATACTGTGTGTGTTGGGGGGTTGTATACATTACATGGAGCCAGAATTGTTTTACACTGGGAGGGGGGGGGGTACTGTATATATTTTATGGGGCCAGAATTGTTTTATACTGGGGGGGGGGAGGTACTGTATATATTTTATGGGGCCAGAATTGTTTTACACTGGGGGGGGGGGGTACTGTATATATTTTATGGGGCCAGAATTGTTTTATACTGGGGAGGGGGGGGGTTGTATATATTTTGTGGGGCCAGAATTGTTTTATACTGGAGGGGATGCAGTATATATTATATGGGGCCAGATTCATTTAAACTGGGGCGGGGGGGTTACTGTATATATTATATGGGGCCAGATTCATTTAAACTGGGGTGGGGGGTGCTCTATATATTATATGGGGCCAGAATAATTTTATACTGGCGGGGTGTATATATTGTATGAGACCAGATTATTCTTTTCCTGGGGGGGGTGATATATATATATACTATATATATATATATGTTGGTCCAGATTTCTGCTGGGGGGGCTGTACATGGGATACAGTATATTACTAAGCTGCGAGGGCTGTATATGGTATACAGTATATTACTAAACAGGGGGCTGTATATGGGATACAGTATATTACTAAGCTGGGAGGGCTGTATATGGTATACAGTATATTACTAAGCTGGGAGGGGGCTGTATATGGGGTACAGTATATTACTAAGCTGGGAGGGGGCTGTATATGGGATACAGTATATTACTAAGCTGGGGCTGTATATGGGATACAGCATATTGCTAAGCTGGGGGGATGTATATGGGGTACAGTATATTACTAAGCTGGGAGGGGGCTGTATATGGGATACAGCATATTACTAAGCTGGGGGGGCTGTATATGGTATACAGTATATTACTAGGCTGGGGGGCTGTATATGGGATACAGTATATTACTAGGCTGGGGGGGGCTCTATATGGGATACAGTATATTACTTAGCTGGGGCTGTATACGGGATACAGTATATTACTAAGCTGGGGTGGGCTGTATATTAGGGGGTGCTATATATTCACATTGGTCAGGGTTGCACTGTATGTAAAATCATGTAACATAACAGGGTGGGATATATTAGTTATACCATAGATTACTTTGCATAATTTAAACTAAATGTTAGGGGTCTGTATTAATAAATTGGGGGTGTTGTATATTGATTGGTGCTGTGTATGCTATAATTTCAGTACAATATATATATAATGAGGGGATGTGTTATATGTGGGGAGAGTGCCGTCAGTTGTGTTGTGAGGGGTATATATTATTTAGGAGCGCAGTGTTGTTATCCAGGAGACTTTATACTGTAAGTGACTGTGGTATTTTTAGGGACCCCGGGTGGAGATGCTGCACGGAGCTGAAGACATCTGGCCGTGAATTCAGCCGTGATACTTCATGGATTGGAGAATCCAGAATAAAGTCCTCCAGATGGAAGAGATTGTCATCTATAAGGTACTAGATGCCACTAATGACTCTCAGATCCTGTAGCCAGTCACACAGTGTCAGTGAGCTGCCTGTGGGGATGTTACTTGTTAGTAAAGTTTTCAGCATTTACTTAACAGGGAGCCGGGGGGGGGGGGGGGGGCTATTAGTACTGATTTGCTGGTTTTGCTTTTTTATGTTTTTTTTTTAATATTAACATTTCTGCTTGCGTGATTTTATGTTATAATTTTTTTTCCACATAGTAATGCTTACTAAATATAGGGATGGGTTAGATGCATATTTCTGCTGGTAATGTTATGCATGTTATGACAGGTGTGTTGTGAGTTTTTGTTTCTACTGTTTCCTCTGTTGCTGTTCATAGCCTTTGGAATTTTCATTCTTTAGTAGCAACATGTATTATAGTTTTTAGTGAGAGTGTTTCATACTTCAACAGGTAAAACAGCATTGCATTTTATGAAGTAGATTGTGCCAGCTTTCTGGATGTTAAACAGAAGGGTATGTTTGGCCTACACAAATACACACACACACAGCAGTTTCCCTTAGCCCTAAACAAATTGAAATTCAGTATGTGGGAGAATGAATGTTAGAGTGTCTGGTATGAAAAGAACAATAGCTTGCTGCATTTGGCAGACAACCAAAAACCTGGTTTAGGGTGCAGCAGAACATGGTACTACAGCAAAGTTGTCACATAAGGTAAAAAAACGATCTGGTAGACACAGAATTCAGAATTAAGTATGACATTCTTTAAAGTTTTACATGCATCAAGGGCGTCTGCTGTGTTCCATGTTTAAATAAGGCACCAATTCAAGGTCAACTTGTGTCTAGTTGAAAAAAAGTTAAAAAAAACCCAAAACCTTTGTTTGCCCGCTAAAGGCCACCTCTTTTGCACTTAGTAAACTGCTGACACAAACATAAGACTCCTGTGGTCTCCTGTGGTACCTGTCACCAAACGGCAGCACAATTTAATCATGTGCCGATTGCAAGCGGCAAAGCACTGTCCATTCTTGTTGGCGTTCCTTTGGCCACTTTTGGTAGGCACTAAGGAGGAGCGCACACAAAACACCTCTCTCTGCCATGACCAAGGATTTTGTAAATGTTCAGACCCACTTTGTCTAGATTTCACACTTGAATCCAGCTTTTAGGACTGCTTCTTGGGTAGCAGTGTCCATTTTCCATGCTCAACTGAAATCTACTGCAGATCAGAGATAGGGTCACAACACAGGTAAAGCCCACAGCCATGTAAATTTCCATTATTTGCAAATACTGTACATTTATTTGTATAATTTTAAATTAAAAATCATTGCAACCATATATATATTGCATGGGTTGTTGGTCTTTCACTGGGCGATGCTACATGGGACCGTAGTGACCACCAGGATATATCTGATAACCTATTGAGACAAGTGATTAGGGTCCATCTTGTTCTTGGGTAAATATGAATGGCTTTATGTTTTCCATAAGTTCTTTCACCAGGCACAAAATGCTTGCAATTGTTCTTGTGTCTCTTTTCAATTTTTTTTTTGTAATCCATTTGTTCAAAAGATATGACTAAAGTTTTTGTTAGTGCACAGTAGACGAGGGTGGCGAGTGGTAACCCCCTTTTCATACAGCACACAGTGACGTACCACCAGAGAAAGTCAAAGGTCACTGCCCCTTTCCTTATATGAACTAATTTATAAACAAAGATCTTTGGAAAGATTTAAAGAATGTAAAGAAAATGCAAAACATATTAGTGGCACACTGGCATTCATATAGGTATCATTTTGTATTTGGTGACTGTGCCCACATTTACTTAAGAGTGCAAACTACATTAATCTGGCGCCCTCCACATTGTCCCGACAGGGTGCACCAATTTTTGTTGGTGCACCTTTAACATGGGGCGTGCAACACATTTCTGTTGGACTTTGCATGTTAAATGTGGCACATGGGATCGATTGGGCACGGAATGCCCCCTTCCGTGCAGAATTTTGTATTGCATGTAGAATAGTGCAGCCAATACACATACCTGGTGTGGACACTTCTTAAATACGTGTGCAAGCAGTTTGCACGTGAAAGAAAAAACTGGGGCAAGGAGCTTAGTAATTGTGCTCCAATGTGTACAATATCTTAGTGCAGCATCTCAGGACCATTCCATTTATTTTGTTCATCCTAGCGAGAGTTTGGATGAAATACTAGTTGGCTTTCTGTATCTTAATTCATCTGAAATGTTAGAAAATACCATGCCGAAAGTTTCTACACTTGATCTCTGATTTTCAGTAGACCTCTCTTCTTATTGTCACCTCTCACAACCCTTCTCCAAGACTTTCCTGTCCATCCTCTAACAAAATACATCAGTCTTCCCCCACCTCCAAACCTGCAGCCTTCCCTCTTTTGCCTCCATGTTATAGCAAAATAGAATAAGTAATGGTTTATGAATAAATGGTGATAATGCTGGGAACCTGAGTTGCCCTTTGACTACTCAGAGACTTTTATAAATGTAACAAGCAGTGACTGTCAGATACTTGGTGGCCAAGTAATGTTGAGCTTCATGTACCTCTCTTTGTGTCCCAATGGTGGCTCTGATGACCATCAGAAATGTGATTGTTCTGATGGTTGCAGCATAGCTAGTAAGTCATTGTAATTACAAAGTAATGAAGAAGTGTAGAATTGTTTTTTTTTGTTTTGTTTTACAAAGGTATAATTCAGAGAGATCAGTCGCCGATGGAGGAAGAGATTGTGGGCCTGAGGCAGAGCAGGAGCCAGTGCTTACAGAGTGGTGATTTTGAGTTGTCAGACGTGTTTTACTTCTCCAAAAAAGGCTTTGAAGCGATTGTAGAAGATGAAGTAACCCAAAGGTTCTCCTCAGAAGAGCTCATATCGTGGAACCTGCTGACAAGGACAAACTACAACTTCCAATATCTCAGTCACCGTGTGACTCTTATTTGGGTGTTGGGTGTATTTGTACGCTATTGCATTCTGCTGCCGCTACGGTAAGTAGTTGCTTGTTTATTCTACTGAATATCGGATTTGTGGTGTTTAGCTGAGATGCTTTTCTGAAAAGAAGGCTGATTTCACTTTGCGTTACATGTCCGATTAATGTATACGCTGAGCCTTTTTTTTTTTTTTTTTTCTCTTAACCTGTCAGGCAAGTTTTACCATGTGCTGGTAAATCCAATAAACTGCAGGTGACAACTCTGCACAGTGAATAGGATGCGCTTACAGCTGTTGTGTATGAGACATGCTGCTCAGGTTGATTAGTCCTGTCTGGACAGTTCAGGCAGCTCCTGTGTATGTGGAAGTAATGTGTCCAAGGTCCTAAATTTTATAATTGTTTTTTGAGCAAGAAATGTTTCTGTATCAGTGTAGCTATAGCATTCTTAAGTTATGGTTGGTTCACAATGCATAAAAACAAATGGTAGGTTTCCTTTAATACCTATGCTACAAACAGTAACACTTTATAAATGTGATCCTACCACTGAAAACTAAAATTAAGTGAACCCTTGTTCCTTTCACCAGTGATTACCTTTGCATCCCTCCTCCTGTTGTCATGTCTGCTATAAGTCAGGGCTTACTGGAGACTCCTTAGACCTGTTTTCTATAGCACAGTAAATAAGAATTGGGAATTTGTGATCTACTATCTGATTCATCCTTATAAAGCAGCATCACTGACTGAATCCTCTTCGCACCCTTGTGAAGGTTCAGGTCTTGGAACAGATTTTTATGTTTTTCTTTTTCTTAAAAAAAAAAAAAAGTAAAAGTATGCTAATGACCTGCAAGTGCTCCGGGGTCAACAGTGCCTTTCAGGCTTCAGGTGCATAAGGAGTAACGAACCTCAGGAGCCCTTCCTTGGCTTAGGAAAAGGATACCAGATTTAGAATTCCCACATTTATGTGAAACCTTTTTTCCGTTAAAAAAAAAATCTCCAATGTAATGTAAAAATGAGCTGAGAAGAGTCATGTTTGTCACACAAAGACATCAACTAGTATGCTACCAGTTAAAACCAATAGTAAGCTGCCAGCCTCTCTGGTGATGGTCTGTCCCACAAACTCCGGAATCAAGTCTACAACAAATAGCTTATATGTTTGTACATTCTGTCTGAATGGTGTTCAATTAACACACAGAACCTCTTTCATCCAAAGTAGAAAGCACATTCCACAAAAGAGTTGCCGGATATCGGTGGTCCCACAAATAAGTATTCCTTTCAGGGTAACTGCCGTAGATCCCTCAGTTCCGGATCAGATATTATCCGAAAACTGTTACACCATACAAGATAAAGATTGCCACGTGGTCTAATCTGGTACACATTTATAATTACATCATACTCCCAAAGAATAAGTGTAAAAAAGGCCAGGAAGGCAACGCACTGAATTGTGCAAGAGCTTGATGTGCTTGGAAGGAAGCTTAGTTTTTTACACTTTTTTGGGAGTTTAATGTGATGAAGCTTTTGATATATTTTAAATGTGTACCTGATTACACTATGTGGCTGCAGAGCGAGTGTCACTTCAGATGCCCCTATCTCCGGTTCTATAGTACCTAGAACCATGCTGTTGTCATATTAAAGATAAGAACCTTAACTATCAAATTTCATCAGGCTTGTGGCTCTGTAAGTCACTGAACTGCTGGAGATAAAAATCCTATTCCCACCTATTACTTTAACTGCATGTCTGAAATTCATATCTTTCATATGATACTGTAAGAGCCAAATATAGGGGCATCTAATTGACACACCTTATGCAGCCCCTAAACTTGGCTCTTCTCAGGCAAAATATGACTCTTCTCTGCTCATTTTTCACATGCCTTTGGAGAAGTTTTTCTTTTAATAGGAAAAACAGCAAGAATTTACATAAGAGGGAATACTAGAAAGAACTTTACATACCTTGCCTGAAGGGGCTAGTAGTTTATAGGAGTAAAATCTGCTCTAATGTAGCATAGGTTATAATCAAATGAGTTTAAAAGACCAAATTAAAGTTTATTATTGAGCTTTGAGTTTTTATGGGGCTGGGTGTTATTGATTTCAGAAAATTAGGACAACATATTATACTGTTATATTGGCAGCATGAATTTTGTAGAACATTTTTGCTATAGTTTTTTTTATATGCCATAAAAGTACGAGATTGAAATCTAGATTCTTATTGATCTCTGGGGTGTAAACATTTTAGTTATTAAGTGGTTACTACTATTTATTTATTTATTTTAAATAAAAAACTGTTTGTTTAATCTCGCACCTTAGCGTTTTGAACCGGTTTTTAGTCCATTTTTAAGCAGTCCGTTAAAAACCGCATGCGTTTTTGAAAATACATGCGTTTTTTTGACAGCGTTTCCGTTTTTACAGTTTTTGTTTATTTTTCTTGGACTGCTTAAAATGGCCTAAAAACGGGTTTGAAAGACCACATGTGCCACCACTCTTAGAGGGAAGCATTTTTACGTAATTATTGATATTTTTGTAGCTTTTTTTTGTCAAGCAGTGGGGTTTGTTTTGTCTCGTGCATTGTCTTATCCATTATCTGCTGTTTAAAAACCTGCACCTGGTTTATTTTCTTCCAGGGTTACCTTGGCTACCATTGGGATCAGCTGGCTGGTTGTGGGAGCCACAATTGTTGGGCAGCTGCCAAATGGCAGGTAAACCTGTAATCTTCAAAAGCAATAACTGAGTACATATGTGAGATAGTATAAAAAATTAATGGTGAATATGATGAATAGTGAGATTGGTATTTTTTATGTATTTTTCAAACTACAAGATACTCCTTACTATAAGCGCAACCTAGATTTAGTCATAAAAAAAAAAATTATATCTGACACCAATCAAAATGTCCATGCTGGCCTCGCACATATCCAAGCACAGCAACTCTGCTACATCCATCCATTCAAACACACACACAGCCTTACTACATCCATCCATACACTCACACACACACACAGCCCTGCTACATCCATCCGTCTGCTACATATATCCATTCTCACAAAGCTCTTGTACATACTAAGTCCCAGGGGTAGTAACATTTCCTTCTATTACCACCCCTGGTACTATTCAGGGACCTTTTCACTGATGAAGCATGTGATCAATCAAATGGTTTTGACATCAATGTAAGGTCCTGCAGGTAATACTTGGGTTATGCAGCGAGAGGGAGAGGGCAGTGCAGAGGCTCCGCCATCTCTGAGATTGGGTATAGATAGCACTTTGTCAGAGCTTCACCCAATCTCCAGGACAAAAGTCAGGAGTGTCTGGCAGTGCTCGGTCATCCTGACCTTAGGACTGGAAGATGCAAGCACTTTTTAGCAGGACTTTTTCTCACAAAAAAGTGCATTTTATAGTCCAAAATGAATGGTATTTGAAAATCTCATTTTCGGCTTGTGGCAATTATTATTGTAATCCTTATTATTTTACAACTTACAATAAATGCAGGCAAGCTAAAATATCCAGCTGCAACTTGTATTTATAATGTAGTATCTATACAATTAACATGGCACAGTGAATTACTTTTATGTTTGCATTATAATTACAGGATCAAAAACTGGTTCAGTGAGAAGGTCCATTTGGTGTGCTGTCGAATTTGCGCCCGAGCACTCTCCAGTGCCATTCAGTACCATAATAAGTGAGTATAAATGATGAAGCTCCTAACTCATTGACCAATAATAAATCTTTATTTATATAGCGCCATCATACTCCGCAGCGCTGTACAGATTATGGGATACATATACAAATTAAATAGGACCTTACAGAGCAATAACGTTACTGGATGAAACAATAGGAACGAGGACAATAGAAATGTCAATTCTTACAGTCTATTTGGCCAAATCCTTTAAATCCGCTTTAAAGGGAACCTGTCACCAGGAGCCCTTTTTCTGGCTCCCCCATGCCCTAATGGAAAATCATGTACACATTGGGGCAGATTTACTTACCCAGTCCATTCGCGATCCAGCGGCGCGTTCTCTGCGGTGGATTCGGGTCCGGACAGGATTCACTAAGGTAGTTCCTCCAACGTCCACCAGCGCTGAAGTCCACTGAAATGCACTCAAGTACACCTGCCTATTCCTGGTGAAGGTTAAGTGCAAGCTCCGCGACACTTTTTGTTTTTTAAATGCGGCGGTTTTTCCGATTCCGTCGGGTTTTCGTTCGGCCACGCCCCCCGATTTCCGTTGTGTGCATGCCAGCGCCGATGCGCCACAATCCGATCGCGTGCGCCAAAATCCCGGGGCAATACAGGGAAAATCGGTGCAAATCGGAAATATTCGGGTAACACGTCGGGAAAACGCGAATCGGGCCCTTAGTAAATGACCCCCATTGTTCCTAGTCCCATGGGAGTGGCCACTCCCATGCCCCCACCTCAGGACATCATACATGTATGCTCCACTCGTCACTGGCCACTCCCATGGGACTAGAGGCACAGCTCTGCTTACAGAAAGGGAAATTTTTATTCAACTTATCTTTTTTTCGGAAGAAGCCAGTTTTACAATAAAAACTTTTTGCCGGTGTGTATACTATGGGGACAAGGGTCAGCCAGTGAAAGGGTTCCTGATGACAGGTTCCCTTTACATTAAAAATTTAGATTTTTGTTTTGACTCGCTGAAAACGAATAACAAAATATTTTACATTTGTATCCAATATGTTTACATTTTATTGATTTTATTTCTCCAATTTTCACTTGAGTAGTTTACTAGAGATGCTGTAAGCCACTGCTTATTCTAACCCCCTCCCATATAGTTGAATTTCTAAATGATCCAAAGCCTCTCAGTGCCTCTTTTGATTTTGCTCTAGCAAGATTAAAATGTCAAATGAATGTAAGTTAGGATGGGCTAGAAAAGCGCAAGGTAAGTGGAAACAGAAGTATTTTTCTCTGGTAAGATATCACATCATGGGTGGTAGAGAAACACATTAGATCTCGTGTATATAAAAGGCATTCTATAGGTCTCAGGAGGTCATTATATATGTATAGGAGGTCATTTATTACTGCCATTCCTTATGAGACTGATGAAGTAATTCTCTTTTTTTTTTTTTTAACCTCCTCCGTTAAGATTTTTTGATGCAGGTTTATTTTTAATAAAAATAGTTCTGCTTTTGATGGGTCCACCGTGCTTGTGGTCTCTGCCTGAAGCACAGTGAAACAAGATTTTTTAGGTATTTTAAAGAAAAAGAAAAATGATAGTTCTTGAACCAGTGTGAAATCTTTATAACTGTGGACTTTTTATTTTCACAGAGAAAACAGACCCAAAAAAGGGGGAATCTGTGTGGCCAATCACACATCTCCAATTGATATTATAATTTTAGCTAATGATGGCTGCTATGCTATGGTGAGTATCAGATTGTATGTCTTCCGTCTTTGTTCTCATAGCCCGCATATTAGAGGGCTGTTTGTGTCATTGATAATGTTCTGTATGGTTTTTACCCACCCTGCTTGCTGAAATTGACTCTTTAAAGCAGGGGACTACTTGCACCAGGGGAGATAGGGTCGTCTGAAGTGACACTCCATCTTTGGTTCCGTAGCACCTTGAAACATGCTTTTTGTGTGATATTAAAGATAAGATACTCATCTTTCAGATTACAGTATGTTCTGTGAAAAATAGGCAGTAATGGATCTTGATCTGCATCTGAAAGATGAAATTCTTAACTTTAAATTGACACCAACAGCATGTTTCTGAAATGACAACCCCCCCCCCCATAACCACAAAAAATGACTCCTCTCATGTAAAAATGAGGTGAGAAGAGTCATATCTGCCAGACATTTCACATTAAAGAGGGAATTCTAGAAAGCCCTTTTTTTTAATTTTTTATACCCCACCGAAGAGTGCTAGAAGTTTAACGGGGTAGAACTTGGTGACCTGGCAACCTAGGGGTTCTTTGTTTAGCCCAGAAAACTGATTCCAGAAGATAAAACTCTGCTATGGTCATTTTCTTAATCATTGTCGTATGGTCATAGCCATATGGTAGAACTGTATAGGTCAGTTAAGTTGTGGTTGTGGAAAACATATTTTCTTACAATGTATCTGTGTGTGTGTGCAAATACCTCTCATAAAATTGTAACATCTGTGCTTGGTGAAACAATGGAAACTTTAATAATATTTTTACCGTGGGTAGTATAAACCATGTGGTTTATTTAAACTATATGTAGATTTTATAACTCCGACAAGAACCAGTATGAATGACAATAGCAAACTTTGTGTGTGTGTGTTTTTTTTTTTTTTCTTTCCATTTTACTCATTCTTTGTATACAAAATGCATGTGCTCTTTCAGGTTGGACAGGTTCACGGAGGACTTATGGGTGTTATCCAGAGGGCTATGGCAAGGGCATGTCCACATGTGTGGTTTGAACGTTCTGAGATGCGTGATCGCCATCTGGTGACAAAAAGGTATATTGTTACTTTTGCTTTGTTTTTCCATGTCCCGTTCCCATATTTGCCAGGAAACGTTAACTAGCAGTACTAATCTCAAAAAAAATATTAAACCAAATTTGATCCTAAATACGAAATGTGCCAGCCCTAGTATATAGCAGGTGAAATTAGTACCAATATATATATATGATAATATGTTATTGATCCCTGGGGGATAAACAGCCCATTAAGGGCTGTTAAGGCCACAATCCAGTAGTGGAAAGAACATCATTTCATCGTAAACCAACCACAACTAGATGCTATTCGCAAGATTTCAGTCGGAGGGAAAAGAATTATCAGCAGAGTTGTCTAAGAGTCAAGGACCACCTGTGGAGAAGTACTGAAAGTCCTGGAATCAGCAGGTACATCGTTCTCAATTTCCATGGCCTGTGTGCACACTTGACACACAAGACTCCATTGCTGAATTCACTGTATGTTCTAGTGTGTTTTGCCCTGAATTGCCCCAAGTTTTTGGCGCACGTGATCGGATTGTGGCGCATCGGCGCTGGCTTGCATGCGACACAAATCGGGGGGCGTGTACGTCGGACAACCCGACTGATTCGGACAAACCACGGAATTTAAAAATGAAATTGTGTCACAAGATCAGCACTCACATGCACGGAGAAGAAGAAGGTTGAACTCCGGCGGATCTTGGCGGGGGAAGCGACGG